>NC_090394.1:48228807-48462924 GCF_036365525.1 Heterodontus francisci
CCACCTAGAAGGACAAGGGCAGCAGATGCATGGGAATACCATCGCCTGCAAGTTCCCCTCCAAGCCACACACCATCCTGACTTGGAACTATATCACCATTCCTTCACTGTCACTGGGTCAAAATCCTGGGACTCCCTTCCTAACAGCACTGTGAGTGTGCCTACCCCACATGGATTGCAGCGATTCAAGAAGGCATCTCACCACCACCTTCTCATGGGCAATTAGGGATGGGCAATAAATGCTGGCCTAGCCAGCAATGCCCACATCCCATGAAACAATAAAAAAAATCAGGCAAGCAAATGACAGCACGGAGACAGTGAAGGGGTTGATAGAGGTGGTGGAAAGAAAGAGCTGTGTGTCATCAAGATACATATGGAAATCAGACCAAATCTCTGAAGATGATCTCACCAAGGGACAGCCTGGAAATGAGAAGGGAAAAAAAGTAAACCTTGGCGGAACTGGAGTTGTCAGTGCATG
This sequence comes from Heterodontus francisci, assembly GCF_036365525.1. Taxonomy (NCBI): domain Eukaryota; kingdom Metazoa; phylum Chordata; class Chondrichthyes; order Heterodontiformes; family Heterodontidae; genus Heterodontus; species Heterodontus francisci. The sequence goes on from NC_090394.1 coordinate 48,229,285, forward strand.
GAATAAGAAGCCATTCCTATAGATGATCTGGCTACAATCACATAGATAAGACTGGAACCAAGCATTTGTTTTGTTCCCTCTGAGGGGAAATTGTAGTATCATTCGATATTTACTTATTTTGGTGCTAATCTTACTTTTAACAATACTTTTATTGCCATTATGTTGCATTTTGCTCTTAATTAATCGTAGTTATGATCCATTAGTGCAAAACTAATAAACAACTAATTACTGGGAGTTGCTGAATAAGTTGACGCATGATGTTCTGCCAGTTTTTTGGCCAGTAAAGTTGCAGAATTGAATTAGAAGGGCCAGTTCCTTAGGCAATCTCCATAATGGTAATTCTGCTGGTGCTGACATGGACATCTATGTTGTTGAATTTTACTGGGTTAAGTTATTTGTATAATTTAAAAATACATCTGCACATTTCACTCATGCACAGGGATCACCTGTGGAAGCACCAAATCAAGATTGCAATCGCTCTTAAAACTGCTGTTTCATTCTTAAAAGACTAAAATTTCATTGGCAGCTGAACTTGTTGTATGTTCGGTTAGTCCAGCTAGGAGAGATTGCTGAGCCTTCAGTAAGTTTAACATTAACTATTTTATTACATATTAACTATATACAGCTTCATATAAGTCTGTCGAACTCCTCTGATGCCATGCTACTTCTTCTTCAAGTCTCTCTCTCATGTGATCTCTTACATCATCATAGTGGGAGGTATTACTCACACTGTCCCAACATTAACCCTTCCAAACCCTTATACTACACAGTTAATGGGCAACATGGCTAGCTCTGAGAACTGCCCCTTTCTCTGGAGAGATCTTGTAGGTGTTACTGGAAGTGCTGGCCTTAAGGATACCAGCAATTGTTGTGGCTGGAGCGAAATCGTCCAAATAGAGCTAATGCACAGCAAACCTGGCAGGAAAAAGCCAATGTTAGTAATATTGTCTCCTCAGTATATCAAGAATTGAAGCAAATTAAATTAAATTAAAATAATTCTCTGGACTGAAGAGTGCCAAGGGAAGTATTGGGAGCCCATTAAAAGCAAGGAATACATGTACTGTGTATTGAGGACTCAGCCCATAGCATGCTGTCACATCTGCAATATAGCCTGCAGAGCTCTTGATCCTTAAATCTCCTGAATACCTCCAACGTAATAGTTGACAAAGCTTTAGATTTCCTGTGTACAATTCTGAGTGCCACACTTCAGGAAGGATAAGAAGGTTTTTGGAGATAGCGCAGAGATTTACCACAATTATACCAATGATGAGGGGTATCAGTTATGTGCAGAGACAAGAGAAGCTGGAATCTTTCTGCTTAGCGTGGAGAAGGTTAAGGGGAGATTTACAAGAGGTGTTCACAGAATCAGAGAATGTTATAGGACTGGCAAAGCTTACTTATTTAATTATTTAAATATGTATTTATTTAAATTATTTATTATTTGAATTATTTAATTCTTATTTAATTAATGAATTAATTGAATTTAATTCCATATTATTAGGTTTTAATAGAGTAGATAAGGAGAAACTGTTTCCACGGGTAGGGAGATCAGTAATGAGAGGACACATATTTAAGATAATTGGCAAAATAACCAGATTGGAGATGAGGGGAAATTTCTTTTACACAGTGAATTGCTATGATCTGGAATATACTGTTGAAAAGGGTGATGGAACCACATTTAGAAGTAAATTTCAAAAAGGAATTGGATAAATACCTGAAAAGGGAAAAAATGCAGGCCTATGGGGGAAGAGCAGGGGAGTGGGCCTAATTGGATAGCTCTTTCAAAGAGCTTGAACAGACACAATGGGCCAAATAGCTACTTCTGTGCTGTAAGATTCTAAGATTATTTCATGAATACAACTCTGGCGTGTTTTCTCACTAACAAATTGGATTTTGTTGGTGATGCCTGAATCAGGGATAGGCACCAACATGTTGCACCACAGACATTTGACAGAATTATTGACTCAGCCATGGATATGGAGGCAATTAATTTGCATATAAAGTGTATTGCTAATCAAATGCCATCAAAACGCAGTCTGATTTAAAACACATTTCTCCCTATTTAATGAGATACCTGGCATTGTTTTTACTTGCACAAGTAGTCAATGTCTGCCTTCACACTTGATGTAGCGATGCAGAGAATCCGGATAGATGTCTATCTGTCAGTTGTGATCTTGATCTCTTTCTCTCCCCTCTCTCTCTCTCTGTCTATCTCTCACCCCCTCTCTTCGCTGTGTCCATCTCTCTCCCCTCGCTCTCCCTCACCCTCTCTCCTCCCTCTGTGTCCATCCATCTTCCCCCTCGCTCTCCCCCTGTCTCTCTCCCTCTGTCTCTCCCCTCCCTTTTTCCCTCACCCCTCCCTCCTACATCTCTCTTTTCCCCTCCCTCTCTCTCTCCCTCTCTCTCTAGCTTCACCCTCTCCCTCTCTGGCAGTTGCAGAGAGTGGGAACTCTCCCCAGAGCAGCTTTGTGATTGGTCAGTTTTTTTAAAAATCACAGCCGGCAGTTTCACAGCTGACAGGAGTGGGAACAGCGACTTCCGAACTCAGGACAGGTGCGGGGTTTTCGGGGTGCTTTTTAAAAAAAACTTGGAACCCACCGGATAAACCCAAACTTGTCCTGAATTTGGAAGTTGCTGTTCCCGGTCCTGTCAGCTGTGAAACTAACAGCCAAGAATTTTTTTAAAGTTGGACTGGTCTGGAAAGAAGAAGTCAATGGAACATTTCTCATTCCTGAAATTACCAGTCACGGAACAGACATCAAAATCTTTTACCGCAAACACAGGTGTCCATGTACAGACACGTTGCCAACCCCTGGCCTGAATATTTTTTATTCTATATTTTTTCTCAACATTAAACCAATAGACAGAGCCAGGTAAGTTTGCAATGTTAATTAGTAAACAAAAGTAGTGCCATTCTGTACAATCTCCAACATTTTGGGCTGTGTGAGTGGAGGACACTTCCTAATATCTGAGGAGTCAGACTTCTTGGAATTATTTTGCCCAAAACTGGCATTAAATTGATGCTGTGCTAGTAAGACTAGCCTGTTTGGAAGTCTGGATTTGATATGTAATTTTGGGTCTAATTGCTGACTTCCATAATTTGAACTTGCCTAGAGGTGCTAAACAGTGAAGATTAGAAGATTCTTGGAGCGGTATATGTGGGCTCCTCACACCTGCTTCCACTGAAGGTATGAAGTGTACTGATTGATACACAGTGGCAGGTTTCAGATTACTCAGGAACCGAGTGAGAGGACACACAAGTTTTTGGACCCAGCACTGGAGGTTCCGGAGGAGGGGGGCAAGAGGAGGAATGATGTTTTGTACCCACAGCATTGCCCTCCTGTCCCTCTGTCCTGCAGCTGTTGGTGCTGCTCTGCCTGGCTTCATATTCTCTTCCCATTCCTCCTGCAGAACAACGGGGATCACTTGCAAGATGCCGATGACCAAGCACTTCCTTCCCTGGTGACACCTATAAGGTATTCAATAAGTTAGAGTAGTACAGAATTTACTCTTTTTAGATGGTCCTCAGAGAATTTCAGGAATACATGTCGATAGCATGTGGCTAAAGCCTTGACAAAGTGTCCCAGAAACTCCTAATGTGTTTCATAAGTCTTCTCCAAACTTCCAGCACCAAGTAAACAATAAAAGGTGATGTACCTTCAAGTAGCACTTGAAATCCTCTGCAACAACTTGTTCCCTCCAAATCAGCTAGCCGATGTTAGGAGAGGGCATTAGTTCAAGTGCTAGCAACCAAAATGCCATGCAGTCTCGTTACTGGGCGCCAGCAGGCAATTTAAATGGCAATCAGCCCCATAACAATCCTTCAGGTGGCCAGACCTAAAGCAAGCTTCAAATTCTTTACCAAATTGACGACCTACCCTGAACGTGGGCCATTCCAGCATTTCAGCTTAAGATCCCAGGCTGAATTTCATGCTGCCCCAGCGGGTCAGATGGTGGCGTGGGGGCAGATGGGGACAGTGTAAAATTGTGCGGGAGGCTCCGGGAGACCTTCCCTCCCCTCTCCCGCCTCCGGTCAACTTTACGGCGCTTGAGTGGAGTGTGGGGGGGCGGGGGGGGGGTGCCACTTAACGGCCACTTAAGAGTACTCGCCAGCCTCCACGGGTATTTTACGTGTGGCATGCGGGTGTGCTGGGGACGTGAAAGGCCACCCACTGATAGCTGCCGGCCTTTCCGTGTGCCAGGGAGGTGCCATGGCAGTCGGGCACAGGGCGCCCGATTGAGAGCTGCCTCTGCCTCCCAACCCACCCTGGGACCCAAGACACCGCGCCCCCCCCCCCCCACCTCCCCACAAACGACCACCCTTGCCTCACTGGGACCTGCCTGATTCCCTCAGCAAGGTATCAACAACCCACCTTAGATCCATGCTTCATGGCATCCTACTTGGTCAGCTGGGTTGCAGACCAAGCAGTGGCCACTGCTCCAGTGGCACTGCTGGGAGTAAGAGCTGCCGGCCCGCTGAGTGGCCAGCAGCTCACTGAGGTGGGACCTTCTCCCTCAGGCGAGTGGAAGTCCCACCTCGGGACAATTAAAGCCTGGGGATCCATAAAATGCGGGTTGGATCCCCGGGATAGGCGGAAATGGGTTCACCACCGACTTTTACAGCGGTGGCGAAGTCCCGTCCACCTCTGGTAAAATCCAGTCCCCCATCTTACCCACTTCAGAGTTCTTAATGCTTAAACTTCCTGGGGAATACACCTCACAGTGATTAAAATAAACAAAACAAAAGAGGCATATGACAAGTGTAAGGTTTGTAATACAATTGGGAACCAAGTTAAATACAGAAAATACAATGGAGATCTAATTAAGGGACTAAGAGGATTAACAGCTCACATAAAACAGAATCCAAAAGTCTTTTATCTGCATATAAATAATAAAAATGTAGGCAAAGAAAGGGTGGGGCGAGAAAGGAGATCTTCTTGTCAAGGCAGAGGGCATGGCTGAGGGACGAAATGAACATCTTGCATTTGCCCTCACAAGAGGATACTGTCAAATATAACTTTTGGGCGGCACAGTGGCGCAGTGGTTAGCACCGCAGCCTCACAGCTCCAGGGACCTGGGTTCGATTCCTGGTACTGCCTGTGTGGAGTTTGCAAGTTCTCCCTGTGTCTGCGTGTGTTTTCTCCGGGTGCTCCGGTTTCCTCCCACAAGCCAAAAGACTTGCAGGTTGATAGGTAAATTGGCCATTATAAATTGTCACTAGTATAGGTAGGTGGTAGGGAAATATAGGAACAGGTGGGGATGTTTGGTAGGAATATGGGATTAGTGTAGGATTAGTATAAATGGGTGGCTGATGTTCGGCACAGACTCGGTGGGCCGAAGGGCCTGTTTCAGTGCTGTATCTCTAATCTAATCTAATCTAATCATAACAATAAAGGAGGAGGCATGGTGATATTGGATAGGATAAAAATAGATGAAGAGGAGGTAGGCAGTACACAAAATAGAAACATCACCCGGGGTCTGGATGGGATGCATCCTAGGCTGCTGAGGGAAGTAAGGGCTTCAGTTCTTTGCAGCAAGTACCCAGAGGCCAGAGGAATTTTTGATGATTGGTGATATTGCAAGTCAACATTTTTCTAAGCATTCCAAACAAGGGAAAATGTTTACGATAACCTGATCAGGACGAATAAGAAAACCTCCTCTACGCGTTAGGGAGTGTTAAATTTGCTTACCTGTAAATAACATTTTTTTCTAATGATTTATAGTTGGTTAGAACCACATCATTGTTTATTGTACATATGTTTATATCTTTCAAAAAAAGTGGCTGTTGTGGGACGACCCTACAAAGGGACCACGTTAAAAGAGGATCACCTTAAGGAGCTGTAAGTGAAGATTACCAGAGGAATGGATATCATGCCACACATGACCAGTCAGTTGTGGGTGGAGCCCAACAAAGCAAGACGTGTTTAGATGTGGCTTGTGCAGTAACTGTATATATACGTTACAGTTAGGTTATAATAAAACTCACTTTTTCTTTGGATATTACTTTTTATCCTGTGAGTCTTATAATAGATCACACACCAAAGGATCAAGTAATATTATAGGAGGTCTTTAAATTTTTTCTGTAGGTTGCCTGATAGATTCCTGGTTGGGTGGAAAATCCTGCAGCAAAAAAACGCAGCCAAGCTGGGCTGAGAGCATGCAGGTCCATTGGAAGGGATGCGTCCGATCACTGGGTGAAGGGTGGTCTTATCACAGGGACTCTCTCATTGCAGGAAGGCATTCCGATTGCGGTGGGGGGGAGGCGGTGGTGGACAGTGACAGCAGATGGTGGTCGGGGTGGTAGATGGTGGTCAGGTGATCCAATTGCAGGGGTGGTAAGCAGACAGATTGGCAGAGGGGGATGGTTACCTAGCAACCTGTTGGACCTGGAAGAAACACTCTTGCTCCTTTTGGCCCACAAACAGTGCTATAAAGACACTCACCTCATGCAGTCAGCTCTTCTCACCTCCTTTCACCTGCTAGGTTTCCCAAGGCCTGTGAAACCCACCTCCTGTGAATGAATTGGTTGACGTCCGCCTTCTGACATCCTTTAAAACCAGAAGTTGGCAGGTTTGAGGAGGATTAGATTCCTGGCTCAGATTTTTAGTTTTTCAGCCTCCCACTTGAACCAAACCCACCACTTTTGGGGTGTTAAAATTTTCCCCTCTGTGTCTTGTATATGTCTTTTATTTCTCTCACATTGTCTCCTTCTGTCTAGTGTGTAGATCGGTTCTGCATTTTAACTATATCCTGTTCTCCAGCTAAATACTTTACAGGGCATTCTATTTCTTTTGCCCGGTGTTTGTGCTCATTCTGTGTGTTTTTCCACTTTTCCCTTTTCCCTTGTTCTGTTGCTTTTTAAAGGCTGATCATCTGTAATACCTTTCAGTTCTGAAGAGGAGTTTTACTCCCAATGCACATGCTGCATGACCTGCTTAGCGTTTCCAACATTTTCTGTATTTGTTTGAGAGTTCTGAGATCTGTAGTAACTTGAATTTTGCCATAATACTTCATATGGTCATCGCCACAATATTAGAGACAGCAGCCTCACCTCTGACATTGGTGGTTTATTGCTAACAGCAGAGTTGCCATCAATAGGAAACTAACAATTATATAAATGCAACATTTGTGGAATTGAGTACACCATTTTACCTCAGCTTGCAGCTAGGGTAAAATAAACCCAAGGCATTATTCAAATACTTCACGCTCAGTTTTTAACACACACTATTCTGTTCATTGTAGTTATATTTTCTGGCAGGGGAAAAGGTAAGTGCAAAACTGTTGTCTCATTTGTACAGGCAGCAAAATCTAGGTTATTTCCACCCAAAAAGCTGACCAAATTATCAAGCTTTGTAAACTTTAAGCCTCATCAACAATTTTAAAAATAAGTTAAATTGACCAAGAAACAATGTTATTTTTGGAACTGTTTTTTGTAAAGGGGTCATGATGGTGTGACTCCCTCGTATATATTTTTTGTAGAGGCTGTCTTAAAATGTTTTACTGTTGACTTATGAGCCCTAATTCTGAGAGGTCCCACTGCCAATGAGTACAAGTTGCTAAATCCGGTGCGAACCTCAGGTGACCAATTTGTGATGCATCGATTTACAGCAGGCAATTTGGGAGTAAACGTTGACGTCAAGCTCCCGGTATGCAAGGGCTCATTTAAATATTTTAATCATCTGTTCAATGGTCTCATGTCAAATTTCACATCTTCAGGTGAATCACTGCACACGGTGTGAGCCTGTTCCTTAAAATCTGAGCAGATGATGAATCCCAGGGTTTACCTTCCTGAAGTAGACTTTTCAAACACAACTGATGGTGTTTTTTGCAGATGAAGAAAATGTTTTTGCATTTTCAATTAATTTTTGCCACATTTTGTTCTATGCATTAGTTGGTTTTGCATTTTTTATTCCTGATTTAAAAAACACTTTCCTTTATTATTTTTAGTTGCTTCGGTATTTAAATCACATCATTTAGAGAGGTAAAGGTGGATATTCCTTTGCACAATTGAGATGAGGCAGGAGAATTTGTGGTGGGCAAACAAAGGCAAGTACAACAGTACCTGAAGCATTCACCCACACCTGTCATTACCCAGGACCTGTGAACCATGGATCAGCAATAGTATTCTTACCTCTGAGTCAGATGTTTGTGAATTTAAGTCCTCCTCTAGAAACTTAAGAAAATAGGAACAGAACAGTTGATAGTCAGAAAAAGACTAGGGTCAATTTAATTTGCCTTCTACCATCCCAGTAGTCACATGATATAATGATAATGGAGGTATTGACTGATCATGGCAAACAATCTCCATCTATTAGTTTACAACAGACCTAGAAATTAGATGAGAAAACCCCTTGTGGTGGAGACCTTTGCAAACCATAGGTTCAAAGTCACCTTTTGCTTCCCAGGCAAGGTATGTTTACCATCGATCATGTCTTAAATTACTTATCTACTGTATTAACTAAAATGTTATTTTCTGAAAGACATCTCTCTAATTTGCATTGGAATAAATTTGAGCATAAAAGTTGATGCTTCAGTGAAGTATTGAGGAAGTGCTGCGTTGTTAGTGATGCAGTTTTTTTGGATGTGACATTAAAACAAGGCCCCATCTGCCTTCTCAGGTAAATGTAAAAGATCCCATTCCACTATTCAAAGAAAAACTAATGGAGTTCTCTGAGTGTCCTAGACAACATTTATCCCTCAACAAACATAACTAAAAAGAATTATCTGGTCACTTATCTCATTGCTGATTATGGGATCTTGTTGTGCATAAATTGGTTATCATGCTTCCCTGCATTACAATAAGGCTGACTTTTCAAAAGTACTTAATTGGCTGTGAAGTGTTTTTGGTTGTCCTGAGAATGAGAGGTGCTGTCTTAATGTATAAATCCATCTTTTATAGACCCCTCCACACATATCTGGTCATATAAGGAGTGATCTGTAAGTAACTTCTGCTGCTCCACAAGACAGGCTTGTACAGACTTGTTCCATTTCTTGTATAATGACCTGTAGATGACATTTAGATCAGAGACAGCTCTTCCTCTCGACATGAAGGTTATCACAGCATGAAGTTTTCATGCTACTGGATCATTACATTCTACCCAGGAGACACTGGCCACATCAAGGAGTCTGTAATGCACACATGTATCAAACAAGTGATAAATGCTTTGTTTTTAAGGAGAATCAGATTCATCAACTTTCCTGGGCACATTTATTTGAGTGACAGCATTCCTTTGAGTAAAAATTATCCCAAATGGCATCCAGGGCTTTTTATATCAACTTCATGGCCCTCATGAACAGAAAGAGTTTGCTCTCAATCACAATTCAGGTGGTATCTGACCACAGTAACATCAGTGGCCAATATCGAAGAAACTAAAATGCAGTCATTGTATGGCATTTTGCAGAGTTCACATTATTTGAAGGTAAAGAAATACAGGATGGATGGCTTTTAGAAGAATTGGGAAATATTGGCTGCTTAATCCCACTGAGAAATCCCACAATAACAGTGAAGCACCTTCGCTAGGTCATCACAATATCTGTTCCTCATCATCAATGTGCACCTATGGCACAATGAAATTGTGCAAAAAAGCAATGATTGTGTCAGATGCTTGCAGTGGAATCTCCCAGTGGTGTAGCTGTTCCCAACTTAGGTTTGCTTTTGCTTTGCTCTAACATTAACAAATTACTTCCTCATTAACAGCCAGGCACAAGGGACATGATGACTGCGCTAACTCAATTGGTGAGCTCTCCCCATGTATCTTGCAACTTTACTGCAGATTGCTTTTTGCCCCAAATAGGACCACCCTACCTTAGGTGCACCACATCCAACTGGAGCTCCAACTATTGTGAACAATATGGCAAAATATATGCTAAGCCAAACTCCCTGGGCAAACTGCTCACATGTCAAATCAGGAGGAGGGTAATCCTGTTGTACCATTTGATACACACCACATTCTGAGCTGCTGATGCAGTGAGCTGGCACTATTTTTGCCTAATTCAGAAAATGGGAGCAATGACATTCACCAAACAAAATGATTGGCTTAGAAAACTTAGAGAGGCGGAGGCAATATTCAGTTGTCTACATACAATGATATCTATGACGTATTGTTTAAGTAACTGACTAAAGCTTTAGGAAGCAAGCCACCTTTGTCACCAGCAGTTATGTACAATAAAATCTTTTTATTTTGACAGAATGTCATTAACAAAGCAAAATTATGGGTGTATTTTATTCTCCTGTACCTTCTCCACTTCCTTTATGATAATTTTATTCTTGGCATTCTCAATAATTAAACAGTGATTATTTTGCCTAAATATTGTTTGGGCTTGGACAAAACCCCAGAGGACCTGCAATAAGCAGTTTATATTCAGAATAAATAACTTTTATACTTTCAACAGATTTTTTGCAATCTGATTAAATGAAGTGTTAGGATCTATTCTAACTAAGGTGCAAAGAAATGTTGATCGGATACCAGACTGTAAATTAGTTGAATATAGTTGGCAGTATTTTCATGGTGCAGTAATTGTTAAACTAACGAATCACAAGGTGGAATCTTCTCGGTCGTGCTAGGGGCAGGCTTGAAGGCGGAAGGAATTTCAGAGATATAAAGCGTCAAGTCGGTGAACCCTCCAGGCGATTTCCCTGAGGTGGGCCATCACCAGGAGTGGCCACCTCCCCAGCAGGTGTCTGGAGGCAGTTTATTTTAGTAAAATTAATACCTCTTCAGAGGGAGCCGCAAGATGGAGGCGCCCTGGCAGTCCTCATCCTGCAGCTGCAGAACCCACTTCTGGCGATGGGACTCCCGTTCTTCCGAAGCTGCAGGCCCTCTGATTGGGTCTGCAGCCTCAGGACCATAGCCACTGTCCTTAATTGGACAGTGGAACTGGGGACAGTCTCTTAATCGGCCACCTCCAGTAAAATATCCCGGGTGGGTGCCCTGACAGCTAGAGTGGGTTCAGGATACCGAAATGGTTGCGACTTATGCTCATATCCTAAGAGTGTAGTTTTGAAAGAAACTGTTATCTCCAAAATTCCTTCCTATAGAAGTTTTCATTTGCAATTTTCTTCTTCTATGGTAACCATCAGGTCAATTTTATTTTGATTTAGAAGCTACTTTTCATAAGGGCATTTCCTGTGTATTGGAACATGTGATAAATATTAATTATGATTTACAGATAACAAATTCACAACAAAATGTGCAACGAAGATAAATGATTTAATAGCATAACAATCAACTTTGTCCACCAGTTATGAAAGTGCCTCTGATCTTTAAGATCTTAAATTCCTCCCTTGTTTCTCTAAGCTGTATTTCCTTCCTGTCTCTTTCTCAATTTCCTGTCTTTCATGGTCTCCTGAATGCAACATAACCTAAATGAAAACAAATTGGTAAAGCAATCCTTTATTCATTATTTATCCTCAAAAATTAAAGATTCCTGATGTTCCAGCAGGGAGAATTACCAAGCTGTAATTTTAGGCATGTAATTTACTTGATGTACTTGAAATTGTTGTGCATTTCTGCATCTAACCTGCTGCGTAATTGTGGCTCTTTACAACCAAAGAAATGACCACTAAACAAAAAAGTGGAGTGAGACTGTAATTAGAAAAAAATGTGAAGAACCAGTATAACAATGCCTGTCGGGGAATAATGATATTGTAAATGCAGACAAGTGAATGAGTGGGTAGTGCTGGTGTATTAAAGCTGTTCTCATCAAGGCTTTTATCACTACTGACTTAAAATTACTTTCCTCGCCCATTATTGCTTATAAACAATATCTTTATCACAGACAGCTTTACAGTGAATTAAGACCATGCATTAAATAGTATATTACATCTGTCAAGTAAGATTGGGTGTTTGTGTAGATGATACAGAATTCAGTACAAACAATCACCATTTGAAAATGAATAAAGCTGTATGATACTATGCTCTGGTATCAGATTTGGCCCAAATGACTTTATTCCAAAGTAAAGGTAACTGAACCATATTAGCAAATCATTTCAGATGTGTTACATTTTAGACAATACATTAATGTATTTATTATTAAAATTAGAAAGCATGCAGATGACTGGAATTGACTATTGCTCTGCTATTTTGTGGAGCAAAGGCCCCATACTAGTGCTCCTTTTTAATTATTGAAAGCAGACTTTTAATGCCAGCCAACATCCCACAGTACACTAGTAATATCTAATGCTGCAGAATTCTTTGATAACGAATGCACATGATATTTTACAGAGATCAATAAAAGAATAAGGTGACAAAGTGATTTATCGACTCAGGTGAATTATCTTTTTTTTTGCTGGTGCTTTCATCTTACTAAAAAAAGATAATACCATGGAGGGATTTTTTCCTGCTCCTTAGAAAATTGGGAAAAGCTTGGTCCATTTATCATTTACCTGCTTAGACTGTGCAAATCCTAAAATAGTGGCTGCAATGAATAACTGCTGTCGAATGAATTATTTTTATGATTCCATAGCTCTGGTACCACAATGCATAATGTAAAATCTGGAAAATTAGGTTTGTCATTGTGTACCTCATTGCTACTATGTAGCATATGTCCTGTTAATCCAGTGAAAAAGTGGAAAGAAATCCTTTCTCCAATAATATATTTTGCAATCCATCAGTGCTCTAGGTGTGTTTCATTCCTTCACCCTAGTAAATCAGTACTGCCTGATAAACAATCTCTCTAAACAATTCTGTTGGGTGATCATTATTTTGTTCTTAAGAATGAATTATTCAATTTGTTTCTTGTAGCTTTTTAAAAGTTCAATGATGTTGCACGTCACTTTTACTTATTCGTTTAATTCCTTTGATGTACTGGGTGACTTGTTCAGGGAAAGGCTACTGATTTTTCACTAAAGGGTCATGGTTAATCCCATCCACATCCATAAATCATTGCACACTGAGAGATAAATAGTCAAACTCTTGCAATTGTGCAAGGAATGAAATTAAACATTCAACTTGCTGTGTATCAACCAGTTATCTTCAAAAAAGAATGAATTTTAGTGACGGAATATTTAACAGGAAATTTTAGTACCAATATTAGACAGATATAGGCATGCAGGAAATCCATATTTTGTTTTTTTCTTTTATTTCTGCCAATTTATTTTGTTGCCACTACAGATTTTCATGCTGTACTGTTTAAAATTTGTATTTGAGAAATCAAACTGTGTAGTAGTTCAGAAACATGCATTTCCAATGATTATTTCCCACTTGTTCTCTCTTTTAAAACTGTTTCTCAACACCTGTAAACCAATGATTTTCGAATGATAATGGGCAACAACAAAATTATCAATGAGAAAATCTAGTCACACAATAATCTCAGGTGTGATTTCCTCCGTGACAATGGAAGGGCAATTTAGGCTGTGGTATATCTTTTGTACAGGGATAGTGATTGAAATATCTAGCAGCACTGATGCCCGGAACTCCCTGGCACAGCACAGAATCACAGAGTTGTTACCGCGTTGCAGGAGGCCAGTTAGACTATTGTGCGCCTTGAAACACTGCTGTCCTTACCTGGTCTGGCCTGCATGTGACTCCAGACCCACAACAATGTGGTTGACCCTGAAATGCCCTCTGAAATGGCCTAGCAAGCTACTCAGTTCAAGGGCAGTTAGGGATGGGTAATAAATGTTGGCCTAACCAGCAACACCCACATCCCACAAACAGATGAAAAAAAAATCAAAATTTGCTGGACAATTCAATAGAATATGTCACAGTGAGAGCAGAGGCAATTTGAAGCAGTGTAGTCAATAGCCAATGTATGATCCCATAACTCTAGTGACTAAACAGCTAGAAGATGCAGCAATCCCCAGCTAGGATACCATGCTGTATTAAATGAATTATTTAGGTGTTTATCCAAAGTGAAATGTTAAAAAATAAGTTGTCAAAGAGAGCTGGATGATGGACGATCTGTTGTGAACTGCAGGCATCTGATCAGAAAGAGCGACAAGGCAGCATCCAGGAGATACCTGGAGACTGGTTAACAGCTCATTTCAAGTGCTGTGTTCCCAGATAGGCTCAATGAACCATTAAACAAAATGACTACAGTTATCTTTGAAAAAGTCATTGTCAAAGACCTTGCTAATTGCAAAGATTAAAAATTCTGCTTCAGGTCGATCAGTGTCTTCAACTACAGGATGTTTGATCAGCTCTGCCATCAGCACATGCATGTCTAGATTTGCATTTATTCTACGAAATATAATTGCCATTGTTAATTTGCATAAATGTACTAAGATGGTGCCTTTACCAACTTGAAGGTTTCCAATGAAATTCTGGCATCCCCTTTCTTCAATACAAATCCCCCCATTGCCAGCTCACCATCGCTATTCTGGTACAGTCTACATGACAGCGGTGAGCAAAGTGTTAATGCAACAACAACAACAACTTGTATTTATATAGCACCTTTAGCGTAATAAAATGCCCAAGGCACTTCACAGAGCCATTATAAAACAAAATATGACACAGAGCCATATAAGGAGATATTAGATAAAAGCTTGGTCAAACAGGTAGGCTGTAAGGAGCGTCTTAAAGGAGGAAAGCAATGGACAGAGGCGGAGAGGTGTAGGCAGGGTATTCCAGAGCTAATGCAGCAAATTGGATGTGGCTATGATAACGAAACACTCTCTGTTTTAGTCATATTATGTTAATACACAACAGGCTCACAGCAGAGAAACACAGAGGGTCACTGGAAATGTTGGTGTAATGCAAGTAATAGTTACTTGCGCCGTAATTTCTTTGAAAATCTATGCCATAGTAATAATTTATGTCAAAGATAATACTTTGGCTCAAATTTTCAGGAACATCAAGACCATTGCTTCAGATTTAAGAAAGAACACAGCCACTAAATCAGCTAATAACATCACTTTCAAGCATCATTCACCAGTGTCACTTTAACTGTGTTTATTTACCCCTAGGGCTGAATTTTACCGGCCCCTCAACACTGCGGGTCGCGGTGCGGGGGCTGGTAAAATTCTGCGGGGAGGGGCCCGTCTCAACCCGCAAAGTTGAGAAGAGCCTGCCGCAAATTACCAGTGGCGGGGGGACCTTGGTGCAGCGCCCCCGATGCTCGGCAGTGGCACCCCAATTAGAATATGTAAAACGGTACTTACCTCTGCAGATTATGCAGCTCGCCGTCTCTCCTGCACACTTCTAGATTTTACTTTGAATGGGCGGCCATCACGTGCCGTCCTGTTCACAATTATAAAAGCCAGCGATTCATCAGAGGCAAAAGGTTTCATGACGGAAGGTAAGTTATGTTTTCAGGGGTCCCACTCTGCATACCGGAAAACAGGTACTTTGTAACCTCCCTCCATAAACGGTGTACACTCTGCGTTTTGTTTGTGTT
This sequence comes from Heterodontus francisci, assembly GCF_036365525.1. Taxonomy (NCBI): domain Eukaryota; kingdom Metazoa; phylum Chordata; class Chondrichthyes; order Heterodontiformes; family Heterodontidae; genus Heterodontus; species Heterodontus francisci. The sequence goes on from NC_090394.1 coordinate 48,244,621, forward strand.
TGTGAAGGAGCAATGTCACTCTAGTCACTCAGTGTTTGGGGAGGGTGCCAGAAAGGTTAGGAGCATTCAGGTTATATGGATGGTGGGGGCAATCAATGCAGCTGGTAGGATCTTGATGTGGCCATGCTGTGGCTCTCTCAGCATTGGCCAAGATGGGCAATGCCATGTCACGCCATATAGTTGATCCATGTTAGCACTGATGTACCCGTCAACACCAATCCCTGCCCTGTTAGGAACCTTCAAATTAATGAAGGATACAACTTCATTTATCACATGGAAATGGGTCTGGCTCATCCTACAGCGTGCGATCTGCTTCTCCCAAGGATTCGTATGTGTCGGAGGCAAGAACAACAGGCAGGTGTGGTCCATATAGAGGCCCCCAGTCGTGAACAGCAGCCCTTAAGGGGAGCTCGCCATTATAGTCGCCGTGCATCTGCAGGCCACACATGACATGCTATTGGTAGCCGGAGCATGAGTTTCAGAGGCAATTGCGTATGTAGAGAGGGTGGTGACACATCTCACTGCCCTGCTCGATGATGACCTGCAGCCTATGGGCTTCAGTGGACATCCTATGCCTGCGCTCTTCATAGTGGCTGCAGTTCTTAAGCTTGATGCCTATGCACATTTCAGGGGCCCACTGCAGACCTTTGTGGGGTCACACAGTCAGAATTGCACCGCTGCATCAGGGAGGACACTGTTGCCCTGCACCAGAGGGCCAGTGAGTATGTCCGCTTCAGGATGGACCCTCACAGCCAGGCCCAGAGGGTCATCGGTCTTGGCACCATTGCTGGAGAACCATAATCTTCAGGGACCATAGACTGCACCCATGTGCCCATCAGTCCTCCCGCCAGGCTACCAACTGCAGACGTTGCAATTAAAGGAATCCTCTCAATCTAGGTGAAGCTGGTATGTGATCACCGGAGATGCTTCATGCAAATCTGTGACTGCTTCTCAGGAAGCTGCCTTGACACCTGGGCCCTTTGCCAGTCCCAGCTGCCACTGCTGTTCAGTAAACTGACTCAGATGTGGAGGGGTGGCTTCTTGGAGACAAGGGTTATCCCTTGCAGACATGGCTCCTGACACCAGTGAGTGAAGCCACTACTGCTGCAGAGGAGGAATACAATGCCAGCCATGTGACACCAATGAGCAGGAGATCGGCATGCTGAAAAAGCGCTTCCAATGCCTGGATAGATAGAGTGGTGCCCTGTACTACAGGTCAAAAAAGCCAGCTCCTTTCTTTGCTGCTCGCTGTGCTCTGCACAACTGCGCAGTAGGGGGCAGGCCTGGCATGATGAGGAGCGATATCAACAGAATGGCACCCAAGGTCTGCATGCGGGACTAGCAGTGAGCTAGGGATGTATGGCAGTGGCTTATCAGAGAAAGGCTCTCTGCTCCATAGGAGCCGCCATGAGCTCTGCAAGCCACACATCGCCCTTGCTCACCTGCTGTGCAGCAGTCCACATCAGCAACATCATTGCGTCCACCATTACTGGCAGCAGAATACTGAGCCATTGTTCATATTACCACATCCTTGGAGACGCACATGAGTGATACTGGCATGGCAATGATGTTATTCCATACATTGGCAGTTCTGAAAGGTCAATGATGTAATGGGAGGAACCACGATCAGTACATGCTGGTACACTTCTTTCACACAATGAAAGCAACGCACATGCTAGTGAAGAAGAATTAGTTTTCGGCCTTTCTATATTGTTGTGTCACCCTTGCAGACCCGTTTGTGTCACGATGCTTTTTGGAAATGCTTGTGGATGCTCCTACGCGGTGCCACTTCTGCGCAAGCAGCCTGACTGTCGGAAGACTGCTGATATGATGGCCCTTTTGTCACAGACTGAAAGTTAACTCTGCTTCTCTCTCCACAGATGCTGTCTGACCAGCTGGATTTCTGCAGCACTGCCAGATTGACAGCAGCCCCACTCTTCAGCAGTCAGGTAAGTATTCTTTGACAGCTGTCAGGAAGCAGGTGCTGGTGCGCTTTAAATAGGGCCCCAGCACCTGCTCCACAGCTGTCAAAAGGTTCCTCACTGCGCCGGATCTCCCACCTCTCCCCACGTAATATGGGGGGTTTGGGGGGAGCGACTCAGCACAGTGATGCTTATGAACCCCCGCGTATAATATCATGGGAGCTCGGCAGCTGCTGCTGAATGTGGGCACCACGCTGAGTTTAAAGGGCGACTCCGCAGCCCCTATATTCTTAAAACAATTTAAATAAAAATTATGGTGTTTCTCATATGGCATTGATAGTTCTGCAATCTTTGATACAGCACCATAAGAAGACAGCTTGTGTTGCACTATAACACCTAATATGCTGCTGACACAGCACTAACAGAATTTTATTCCTTCCAGCACATCGATTAATGATGAGCAAAGTGGAAGATTTGTGAATCATTTGTAGTTTTAAGATGGACAACTTTGAACATACTTATTCGTAATTGAAAAAAATTCATGCAGGATCGTCACAGAGCTAGCTGTTAAGTGGAAAATTTCACAAAGTTTTTTTTGAAGATTGCTTCCTTAGGGAATAAAATAAAGTATACTGTTAACCTTTGAATTAATAGATTTGATTTCAGGGTTAAAAATATCTTATGCCATAAAAGATTACTAAAAGCCTCATCTTATTTGTGATTACTGTGAAGTTAATTTAACCATGCCCAGCCGGTGGGAACAGGGCTGGTGAGGAAGTGGTTAAACTCACTGCAGAGTGCTTTTTGCTCCATTCCCACTGGCCACCATTTTAACCACACAGTTTTTATTTAGTTGGTCAGACCACAGTCCAGCAGTATTTGCGAATAGATAGCACTATCAATCACAGAAACATGCAAGCTTGTGTAGGGTATCATGATGTTTCTATCCTGCACCACTTAAGCATGCCCCCAATATTCAACCCTCCAACATAACAGTCTGGCAGCTGGGAGATAAAGGATATCCCTTACATATGTGACTCATGACATCCCTCTGAAATCTCATAACACTTGAGCAACACATAGTAACACAGGTATAATCAAAGCCATGGGACCATCAGGATGATAATTCTGCGCACCACAGAGCTGTTGAAGTAGAGGTTCAGGTGTCTGGACAGGTTTGGAAGCTCCCTTCAATATGCCCCACAAAGACTGCCGCATCACATGTAGTGCTGCAACCTGCACCATCTTGCCATCCACAGAGAACTGAATTTTGTGGAGTCAGAGCAATAGTGCAGACCTCACCAGTTGAGGAAGACCAAGGGAGAAGTCAAGGAAACAGCAGAAGATGATGTAATATTACTTGTCCTTTGGTGTGTGATCTCTTGAGTCACAGAACTACAAGTAATATCCAAAATAAACTTGGAATTTTATTATAAGTGAACTGGAATGTAGATACATAAGAGGTTATTGCATGTTTGGGATAGAAATGCAATACTGTACCAATGTGCCTCCTGGCTTGCTGTAGTCATGTGACCTCTATCATGAATGACTCTGACTGCAGGTAGCCATTACAAGCAGTTTCAACAAAGATTCAGTACACGCCAGACTGGTGTCCTGTGAGCTCATAACATGGTGTCAGAGTGGAGCTGAGATTGAGTGTTGAAGAGCTGTTTACAAGCACAGCTATGGAACTCAGGCCACAGGAATGGTCTGCTAGAACTGCTAAAAGCTGCTAAAAGCCACAGAAAGTCACAGAAAAGGAACAAAGAAACAGCTGAAAGCACAGTGGCTGCAAAGTTTCCTCTGCCTTTGCCGGTAGAAATGAAAGGTAATATGAAACAGAACTGGCAGTTTTTCCACTCATAATGGCAAAATTACGAAATTGTGACAGATTTAATTAAGAAACCAGAGCAGTTGTGAGTAGCTACACTTTATTCACTGTTGGGGAAAGACTGTTACAAAGTGTATTCCACCCTAAATCTCTCTGAAGAACAAGAAAAGATGGACAGCAGAAATTTTGAAAGCCTTGAAGGCACACTGTGAACCCCAAGGGAACGTAACCTATGAACGGTATGTGTTCAATATTAGGAGCCAAGGTACAAAAGAGTCCATTGATCAATATGTGACTGCATTAACACAGCTCACAGAATCTTGTGAACTTTGATAATTAAATTATGATCTAATTAAAGACAGGATTGTATTAGGCATAAGAGATCCCGCAGTGAGCGCATGTCTACTGAGAAAGGAAAAACTGACTCTCAGGAAAGTGACTGACGTGTGCAGAAGTGCTGAGGTTGTAAATCAGCAGCTGCAGCATATTTATGGCAGAACAGACCAGACCTTGCATTATGCTGATAGACATTTCAGGCCAAAAGGGCAGAAAGATCACGGACAAAGGGCAGGATGCAAATACTGCGAGGACATCACACACAGGAAAGAAAGACATGTCCAATGTTGGGAAAGCAATGTTCTCACTGCAAGAAACTTAATGATTTTGCTGGCAAGTGTTTGGCTAGAAGGAAGCACAACAAGCAAGTACAAATGGCCACTGGAGAGATATCAGCCAAAGATTCTGACCAATCAATATACAACATACAACAAGTTGATTCAGACAGGTCGATCAGTGATAAATGGTTTGTGACTGTTGGAATGATGACTACAGAAGGAGAACATCAAGTCAACATAAAGTGCCAGATAGAGACTGGTGCGTCATGCAACATTGTGACCTGTGCAAAGTGGCTCAACATGGCGATCCAAAAATGAAGACCTCAGAAGTAAGGTTGAGGCTATATGATGGCATCATACCAGTGCCAAGAGGACAAGTTACTCTGAGAGCCCATTACAATGACAAGAATGAAGATCTGGAGTTCCAGATCATAGATGGCAAGCAAAAGCCACTCATCTCAGCCAAAGCAAGTCTAAAGCTTGGACTAGTAATCCTCTACGTGCAAAAACTCAGGAGATGGCCTAGAAGAGTGGGCGCCGGCGCTAGGACGAGAACGCCTTTGCTAGTCGCAAGGTGATGTGAGTCATACAGGGGGCGAGGAAGAGGAAGATCTGGCAGTCGTCTGCTCAGGCACCTGAGGTGGAGGCTGTGGGGAAGGAGCCCTCGGATTCTGCAGAGTGGGCAGACAAAATCAAGGTGAAATGGCAGAAAGTCAAATTTCATTTTGACAAAACTGCTATAATATTGCCAGAATTGCGCATCGGAGATCCTTTCAGGGTACAAACCTTCAACGTGCTCAAGAAGAGTCAGCCCAAGTGGCAACTTGGGACCTGCATAGAGCAGTTGTCACCTCAATTGTATGTGGTGGAAGTGAAGGAAGAGAGATACTGTCACAACCGCAGGCATACACGTACAACTGGAGAAGCTGTTCCTCTATGGCAGGTGGCTGATCAGGAAGATGAGAACTCACCAACTGCACAGACCACAGAACAGCCATCAGCCCCAGGGTTCCACAGCATCCCCACAACAGAAATAGAACAACAGTTACCGCGGCAACAAGTGACAAGGGAGCAACACTCGCCGGAGAAGGAAAATCAACCAGATGAACAACCAATGACAGCGCGCATCATTAAGAGACCGGAACAATTTAATGACTATGTATGCAATACACGTGCAGAGACTGACAAGAATGACAAACTACTAATGCATGAAAACAGTTGTGTGCATAGTGGGTAACTCGGGAAACTCACAGTGTAAATGATAATGCATACATTTTTTTTGTATGAAAAGGGGCATGTTTGGAATTGAAATGCAATACTGTACCAATGTGCCTCCTGGTTTGCCATAGTCATGTGACCACAACCATGAGGGACTCTGACTGCAGGCAGCTATTACAAGCAGTTTCAATAAAGACTCAGTACACATCAGACTGGTGACCTGTGAGCTCGTAACACTGCACAAGCTCATCTGCACACGTCTTACTATATCGGGCTCCACCCACAACTGACTGATTATGTGTGACTTGACATCACTTCCTCTGATGACCTGCACTTGCAGTCCTTAAGGTGGTCTGGTCTTAAGGTCATCTCTTTTTGAGGTTGTCCCACAACATCCCCTTTTATCCAAAGATAAAAACATATGTACAATATACGATGATTTTCTGGTTCGGACTAACTATACATGATTGAACAAAAAGTTATTTAAAGATAAGCAAATTTAACGTCTCTAAAATGTAGAGGAGATTTGCTTATTCATCCGGATCTGGTTGTCGTGAATCTTTTCCCTCGTTTGGAAAGCTCAGAAGAATGATGACTGGCAAAATAGCCAATCACCGGCAATCCCTCTGGTCTCTGGGTACTTGCTGCAACAAACTGACGTCTGAGGAGAGACTCCCAGTCATATCATCTCTTCGTGCCGGGAATACCAGTCTTTATGTCACCCTTTACATGGACTGACCCGATATACTCGTCCTGGATATGTTTTGCCATCTTTGGTGCATTACTGACTTCATGTTTTGTAACAATTTGTAGACTTCAGCATACTGGAAATCCTGCGACAGCTGGTCCAGTTGTGTCTACAATGTAAAATGTTAGTGGTAGCCATTTGGAGTCCCCATAGCTGCACTTTAGGGTTATTGCTCCAATTATCGTTCCAATGCATTTGATTGGAGAACCATTGTAGGCCATCAGCCTAGCTGTGGTGGTTGTACCATGGATTTTCATTTCTTGGAGTCATTATACAAATGGGTAGAATGTTTGCACTTGCTCTGGTGTTGATTTTTACTCTGACATATATTCATGATCGTGGTGAATGCCTCAGATTGCGTGATAGCATTGACATGCTGATCCAAATTGACTATGTGAAATACTGGCTCACTATTTACACAAGTGCACTCTTCATCCGTGTCTTCCTGGCAATCTGTCTGTCTGCTGACCTGGTCTACCTGCTGTTGTAGATAGGTGGGAAATGATAGGAATGGCTTCCCTTTTTCGCCTCTCAATTGACTGAAGACAGCACTTTTGATAGAAATGTGTTTTAACCCCTGAGTGTTTTAATGGTCATCAAACAGACTAATGACAGATTTTCTCACAGCTTTATAGAAAGATAAATGTTTATTAAACAACAGCGAAAATATTCACAACTTCATCCATGCTCAAACACACACACAGACACATACACACACACACACAAGAAAAGATAGAGATTAAAAAAATAAGGTGTTTAGGTCTGATAGTTTTTAAAAGAGGTCACTGTAAACCTTAAAATAAAAGCAAAATACTGCAGATCCTGGAAATCTGAAATAAAAACAAAAAGTGCTGGAAATACTCAGCAGGTCTGGCAGCATCTGTGGAGAGAGAAGCCAAGTTAACATTTCAGGTCTAATGAAAGGTCACAGACCTGAAACGTTAGCTTTGCTTCTCTCTCCACAGATGCTGCCAGACCTGTTGAGTATTTCCAGCCATTTTTGTTTTTATTTCACTGTAAACCTTGCTGTTTTCCCCAGGAGTGAAGATTTAAAAAATGGTGCAGGCCTATTTTCCTGGTTCACTGAAAACAAAACTTGGAAAGTTTCAGGAGAGTGAATGTGTTGTTGCCAACTTCGTTTTGTTGTATCTCAGTCATAGTTCAATGTCAAAAACCCTGCTACAATTTCTCAGGTGTGGAGTTCAAGGCCACTTCCAGTCACTGCCTACTTGTAACTTAAAAATGGTGTTCTCTTGAAGGGTCCTTCTTTTTCCACTGGAAGCAGATGGAATCTTGCTCTGGTTCTGCCATTATCTGCCCAGCATATACTTTTATTAAACTCCTTATCAGACTTCTGGTTTCTATCATTTGACCATGGTTTCTCTTTAACATTGTCTGGTGTCTGATTTTGATAATGGGGTTTGGGTGTCACCCATCTTCATACCATTTTGATAAAGTGGAGTTTTCAACACGAATTCATCCATTCATTTGAGTTTGAATTTGGAGATAACATGTTTGTCATGCCATTGTTAATCCAATTTGTTGAAGAAGGACAGCCATTAACACAGAATGAGCCACTTACATTTTAATGCCTTCTCCAAGGCTGGTCCAGATGTGAAGATTGACTCAGGGTTCTTGTAATTTCCACATGCACTGGAGAGCAGGATAAGGTCACCTGACCTCTCGACTCCATCTTATTTTTCAGAAAAATTGTCTTTTTAGGTTTGTATCATCTGTTGATTATATAGTCCACAATTCCTCCTTGCGTGACTGTGACACTGCTTGGGCTTTTGTTGTGTGTTGGCAGACCTCTTGCATTTGCCACCCCTTCTTGAAGATAGTGTCGCTGCCTGTGATCTGCCACCATTCTTGTGTGCAGTATTTGAGCTTGGGCTTCTGCATTGCCTTGCCCAATGTCTTTGCATGCCACAAGCTTTGCACAGATCCTAGTACGCTGGACAGCTGTGAATTGAGTGAGTCAGGCCACATTTTCCACAAGGCTTAGCAGACTTCTGAGCCTCGGTAATCATACCGATTGTTGTAACCATCCCCAACACTTGTAACTATTGGCACCCAAATTTCCTTCCACCATTGAGTACCATGGTGTGCCCTTTCTTCTTTTCTGGCAGATCTTTTTGAAAGGCCTCTAGCAGATGCGATTACCAGCTCTATAACTCATTCTGACAATTCGTTATTATCAAAGTCAGAATATTGAGCTTTGTTTCAGCATCCTGCAACAAACTGGTCAATGGAATCTTCTTGCCTTTGCCAGTAGGTCATTAGCTCAAGCTTATGTATGCAGAAATTTAGCTGTACCTTCAGTTGCTCCAGATCCCAAAATGTAGTTGCGACCATCATAGGAACTTAAAATGGTTGTAATACCTGTCAGAATCCAGTTATGTTATCAGAGCATAATGGGTATTTGAAACGATTGTGCATCACAAGAAATCAGGTCCCCCCTCAACCTCCGCCTTTCTAATGAAAATAATCCTAATCTACTCAACCTCTCTTCATAGCTCGCACCCTCCATACCAGGCAACATCCTGGTGAACCTCCTCTGCACCCTCTCCAAAGCATCCACATCCTTTTGGTAATGTGGCGACCAGAACTGCACGCAGTATTCCAAATGTGGCCAAACCAAAGTCCTATACAACTGTAACATGACCTGCCAACTCTTGTACTCAATACCCCGTCCGATGAAGGAAAGCATGCCGTATGCCTTCTTGACCACGCTATTGACCTGCGTTGCCACCTTCAGGGAACAATGGACCTGAACACCCAAATCTCTCTGTACATCAATTTTCCCCAGGACTTTTCCACTTACTGTATAGTTCACTCTTGAATTGGATCTTCCAAAATGCATCACCTCGCATTTACCCTGATTGAACTCCATCTGCCATTTCTCTGCCCAACTCTCCAATCTATCTATATTCTGCTGTATTCTCTGACAGTCCCCTTCACTATCTGCCACTCCACCAATCTTAGTGTCGTCGGCAAACTTGCTAATCAGACTACCTATACTTTCCTCCAAATCATTTATGTATATCACAAACAACAGTGGTCCCAGCACGGATCCCTGTGGAACACCACTGGTCACACGTCTCCATTTTGAGAAACTCCCTTCCACTGCTACTCTCTGTCTCCTGTTGCCCAGCCAGTTCTTCAATGTTTTCTTACAATGGCGAGCCAGCCAGGAGTTGAACCTAGAATTTTACGATTGATATATTATACCTGAGTCCATGTGATCAGTTTAAAATGATACCAAATCCAAATGGTAGTTTTGTTGGATTGACAGGATTTGTCAAACTTTATTTTTCCCAAACTTTCTTCCTTGATACACAGCAATTGGCAGGATCACCTGAACTGCTTTCCATAAATCTTCCTTTATTGAACAATAAACTTCAGATCCACTTTCCCTTCTCAAGTGCTTGAAACAGTTCCTCATATGAATTTTATTTTTAGCGATTCCAATTTCAGAAATAAACGATGCTCAGGCTTCCTGGTTTTACATGATGGTTTTGCATTAGTGACGGAAGTGCTTGCAATTAGTTTGAAGGTAACTTTCATATCTCTCTTTCTCCAGCACTGCGTCTTAGAAGATAACAAATGACCTTGATTATGTTATGGTCAAGTCTTTGAAAGGCAAAGCCTTTAGTCCAAGTCATCACCATATTGTGACTTTTGACGTCTGCCGATGTCTGCGGATAAGTTCTTAAATTCTGGAAACAGGTGAATCTCTTTCTCCCCAAACCACCACTGATGCACAATAGCAGCAATGTGTACCATCTACAAGATGCACTGCAGCAACTCACCACACCTCCTTTGACAGCATCTTCCAAATCTGTGGCCTCTTCCACCTAGAAGGACAAGGGCAGCAGACGCGTGGGAACATCACCACCTGCAAGTTCCTCTCCAAGCCACACACCATCCTGACTTGGAAATATTTCACTGTTCCTTCACTGTCGTTGGATCAACATCCTGGAACTCCCTCCCTAACAACACTAACAGGGCGGCACAGTGGCGCAGTGGTTAGCACCGCAGCCTCACAGCTTCAGTGACCCGGGTTCAATTCTGGGTACTGCCTGTGTGGAGTTTGCAAGTTCTCCCTGTGTCTGCGTGGGTTTCCTCCGGGTGCTCCGGTTTCCTCCCACATGCCAAAAGACTTGCAGGTTGATAGGCAAATTGTCCATTATAAATTGCCCCTAGTATAGGCAGGTGGTAGGGAAATATAGGGACAGGTGGGGATGTGGTAGGAATATGGGATCAGTGTAGGATTAGTATAAATGGGTGGTTGATGGTCGACATAGACTCGGTGGGCCGAAGGGCCTGTTTCAGTGCTGTATCTCTAAATAAATAAATAAATAAAAACTGCAGGTGTACCTGTACCTGATGGACTGCAGCAGTTCAAGAAGACAGCTCACCACCGACTTCTCAAGGGCAATTAGGGATGGGCAACAAATACTGGCCTTGCCAGCGACGTCCACATCCCATGAAACGAATAAAAAAAAGCACCTTGAGGATAATGACTACTAACTGTAATTAAAATCTAATAATTAAAATGAGAGATTGCAACAAATATAATTCTTAAGGGGGCTTGGCAGGATAGATGATGGGAGGATCTTTCCCTGGCTGGGGAGTTGAGAACTAGGGTCCACAATCTCAGAAGAAGGTGTCAGCCATTTAGGACTGAGATGAAAAGAAATTTCTTCATTCAAAGGGTTGGGAATCTTTGGAATTCGCTACCCCGGACAGCTGCGGTGCTCAGTCGCTGAGTTAATTCAAGACAGAGATTGATAGATTTTTTAATACTAAGGGAATCAAGGCATATGGCGATAGTGTGGGAAAGTGGAGTTGAGGTAGAGGATCAGCCATAACTTTATTGAATGCTGGAGCAGGCTTGAAGGGCCATACGGCTTACTCTTGCTCCTACTTCTTATGCTCTTATGTTTCAGTTTCTAACAAACATTTCCCTAATTCTAACAGAGGAGAAATAATATTAAAGTAACAAATCTATACTTATTAATAAAACTATTAACTTGCAATCTTAATATTAAACTATGTCTAGTGATGTCTAATGCTGGAAATTAGAGAAAAGCTTAGTCATTTAACTCTTGCAATTCTAACAAAGATGGTCAATGTTTCTTCAAAGTGCAGTTCAGAGTCTGCACGGTAGCCACTTGAGCTTTCACCAAAGCTGCAAACATTGACACGATTGTGAAAGTCCGACTGCAGCATCCCTGGAAGTGACCACACTCCAAAGTGGACTGCAGAGTGCTAAGAGCATGCAAGTTAACACCACACAGGCTGGAAGAGAATTGGTCCAAACTTTCAGCCATGGTGCTAAAACGCCTTAGCTGGCCTTCCAGTATAACTGCGTGAAGCAAGCAGTTTCATTTTCATGGCTGGATGCCTGATGTCCTTATCTCTGTCTTATTCAGCAGAGCTGGGTAAAGACCTCATCCTCTGGTGAGCTCTGTCCTGGGATGTCCCTTGCACCACTACCCACTGCTGCTCACTTGTGTTGGGTGTTTTACCATTTGCAGTGAGTGATGGTGCCTCCTCAAGAGGATTGTTCTTTTCTCGGTGCTTAGAAGGACCTAGCAGAAAGAGAAAAGGGACCAGACTGAGGATTGCACTGAGAAGCTGGACATTTAGCAGCTGACAATCTGCAGAATAGAGCTTCAAGTTGTGAAGCTTGCTGAATATTTGTTAGATGAATGGTAATATGCAGACAACATGTTCGGACAAGCAATATGTAGCATGAGGAGAGCAAAGGAGGAGATGAGTGTGTTTGGATTGAGATGGAGAGATGTTGCTGTGTACTCTTGTGATTTTATGCTGAACAATGTAACAGAGGAGAGGGAATTGTGAATGCTGAGGGGAGACATACTGAATTGGTGAAAGGAGTGTAGGCTGGTATTCTTGAGAAATATGTAAAGATGAGGAGCTGTTTTTGTGACATCATTGCACCTCTTCCTACACTGAAGTCAGGTCCTGTGGGGTGATGCTGCAGGCACTGAGCAATCCAACCATCCCTGTCCAGCACTGCTATATATTGGCTCTTGGAATGCTCATGTGGCTGCTGGAGAACAGTACTTCCCTCCTTCCCTTGAGCTGCTCCACAAGGACCTCCAGGGAGCCATCTGAAAACTGGGGGGAACCCCTGGGACTTATTTCAGAGGTTCACCTTCTTGCAGGAGAGTAACAGTGAAGGGTAAAAGCAGGTAATGCAACCTTACTCTAAGAGGTACATTACTGCTTTAAATAGGCCTCAGGAGCCTGCTGGAAATTGCTCAAAGAAAATGAGTCAGCTGGCCATTTCCAAACACGATCAGGTCGGCAGCACATCAGTCATATTCAACCAAGGCCAGTGAGTTAAACTCACCCAGGCCTTGCTGGCGACATCATGGGAGCTTGAAACTCACCCCGCCCCTCTGCCTGCCTGATTCCCTCACCGAATTAAAATCAGCTTTGGCACATTTGGCTCTTACCTCTGAGTCCAGAGGGTTCTGGCTTCAAGCTTCACCCCAGAGATTTGTGAAACAATCGAGGCTGACGTATCAGTTCAGTATGGAGAGATTGATGCAGTGTCAAAGGTCCTGTGCTTTTAGATGAGAAAATAAATTATCTGCCCTCTCATGTGAAAATACAAGGAGATATGTTTTCATCACAGAGTAGGGAAATAGGAGGCAGGTCTGTTTTTGGGTCAGAAACCCACCTCCAATGGAAGACTAATTAAAGTTCAGCTTTTCACAGGGGTGATTGCTTGTTTGCTATAGGCACAGGTTTCCTGTCCACCTAGAGCCAGTGGGGGTAGGAATGGAGGTGGGTCAGATGAAGTGTGGGACTCATTTAGATGCCCATGGCAGCATCACTGAGGCTGCCGATTGTCCAGAGGGAGAGATCTGACATTTGTGCAAAAGTCTTCCACTTCACCAGAGGGGAGCGAGATGTCACAGGGGAGCCGGAGACCTGGCACCTGGGGCAGGGCAGACCCTCACTTCAACTATGCTGACCTGGATCTAATGCTGGAGTTGTGATGGAGAGGAGGGAGGTCCTCTTCCCGGAGGGTGGCAAGAGGAAGCTGCCTTGTCATGCAGCAGGGGCACCTCTCTGTGCAGCACCATCTCCCTCCACCTCTTCTTGCTCCTCCTCTGTCACCTCCTGCTCCGCCCTTGGTGAGCTGTCTCTTACCAAGAATAAAAACAAAAAGTGATGGAAAAACTCAGCAGGTCTGGCAGCATCTGTGGAGAGAGAAGCAGAGTTAACATTTCAGGTCAGTGCCTTATCATCAGAAAGATCAATATGGTGTTGTCTATGCCCAATATACCACTTTCTGATGTACATTCATCTGTATTCCCATACTGGCAAAAGTGGCTGCGATGGTTCAAAGACATGATGGCAGGTTTTGCAATCATAGATGACAAAAGGAAAAAGGCCTTACTTCCCCACTATGGAGGAGAAGAATTGGAAGAGATCTTTGCGATGTCTCCCTGACAATCAACATCCTGGGGGTCACCATTGACCAGAAGCTGAACTGAGCCAGCCACATAAATGCTGTGGCTACAAGAACAGGTCAGAGGCTGGGAATTCTGCAGCAAGTAACTCACCTCCTGTCTCCCCCATGCCTATTCACCATCTACAAGGCATAAGTCAGGAGTGTGATGGAATACTCTCTACTTGTCTGGATGGGTACAGCTACAACAACACTCAAGAAGCTTGACACCAACCGGGACAAAGCAACCCACCTGATTGGCACCTCATCCACCATCTTCACATTCATTCCCTCCACCACCGATGCACAGTGGCAGCAGTGTGTACAATGTACAAGATGTACTGCAGCAACTCACCAAGGCTCCTCCTCCTCCTTCCAAACCCACAACCTCTAACACCTCGAAGGACATGGGCAGCAGATGCATGGGAACACCACCACCTGCAAGTTCCCCTCCAAGCAACACACCATCCTGACTTGGAACTATATCGCTCTTCCATCACTGTCGTTGGTCAAAATCCTGGAACTCCCTTCCTAACAGCACTGTGCGTGTACCTACCCCACATGGACTGCAGCGGTTCAAGAAGGCAGCTCACCATCACCTTCACAAGGGCAATTAGGGATGGGCAGTAAATGTTGGCCTCGCCAACGATGCAAACATCCCCCGAACGAATAAAAAAAAACTTATGCCTGAGCAAAATCAATACGACTCAGCAAAAAATGCACTAATGACGTAGTTTACCTCCAGGAAAAATATAATATATGAAACTATTATGTTCCGATGCACTAAGCAAGAAGCAAATGAGACAATTGACCAATATTGCATGTGATTGAGGCAACTAGCAACTAAATGTGACTTAATTGATGTTGAACGGGAAATCAAAATGAAAATAATCAAAGGCTGTCTCTCTAGTCAACTATGCTGAAAAGCATTCGAGAAAGACAGAAAGCTATCAGAGCTGTTACAGTTAGCAAGATCACTGTCGCTTTCAGAGTCCGGAGCCACCGAAGTTGAAGCAGCTAACAGTAACTTACCACACTCCAATTTCAACACCTGTGAACACTATTCATCGCTCACGTGCCAGGAAACCAGCTGCACAGTAACAACAGCCGTCTCGCAAACAGAATTGCAACTTGTCCAAAGAATGTTTGGCAGGGGGATGGGAACCAGAGCCACGGATCAGTGGATGGGGTAGCTGTTGAACAGGCAGATACCGAGTGCAGAGAGTCTGTGAGGAAGGTTAGACAGTTGACAGGGCAAAGTTGCAGCCAGTATGATGGGTTGAAGTGTGTCTATTTTAACGCAAGAAGTGTCAGGAATAAGGGTGATGAACTTAGAGCATGGATCAGTACTTGGAGCTACGATTATGTGGCCATTACGGAGACGTGGATATCACAGGGGCAGGAATGGATGTTGGATGTTCCGGGGTTTAGATGTTTCAAAAGGAATAGGGAGGGAGGTAAAAGAGGTGGGGGAGTGGCATTGTTAATCAGGGATAGTATCACAGCTGCAGAAAGGGAGGTCGTCGAGGAGGGTTTGTCTACTGAGTCATTATGGGTGGAAGTCAGAAACAGGAAAGGAGCAGTCACTTTGTTGGGAGTTTTCTATAGACCCCCAATAGCAACACAGACATGGAGGAACAGATTGGGAGGCAGATTTTGGAAAGGTGCAGAAGTAACAGGGTTGTTGTCATGGGTGATTTCAACTTCCCTAATATTGATTGGAACCTCCTTAGTGCAAATAGTTTGGATGGAGCAGTTTTTGTCAGGTGTGTCCAGGAAGGTTTCCTGACTCAATATGTAGATAGGCCGACTAGAGGGGAGACTATGTTGGACTTGGTGCTTGGCAACGAACCAGGCCAGGTGGCAGATCTCTCGGTGGGAGAGCATTTCGGTGATAGTGATCACAACTCCCTGACCTTTACTATAGTCATGGAGAGGGACAGGAGCAGACGGGATGGGAAAATGTTTAATTGGGGGAGGGGAATTACAATGCTATTAGGCAGGAACTGGGGAGCATAAATTGGGAACAGATGTTCTCAGGGAAATGCACGACAGAAATGTGGAGGTTGTTTAGGGAGCACTTGCTGCGACTGCTGGATAGGTTTGTCCCGATGAGGCAGGGAAGGGATGGTAGGGTAAAGGAACCTTGGATGACAAGAGATGTGGAACAGCTAGTCAAGAGGAAGAAGGAAGCTTACTTAAGGTTGAGGGAGCAAGGATCAGACAGAGCTCTAGAGGGTTACAAGGTAGCCAGGAAGGAACTGAAGAATGGACTTAGGAGAGCTAGAAGGGGACATGAAAAAGTCTTGGCGGGTAGGATTAAGGAAAATCCCAAGGCGTTCTACACTTATGTGAGGAACAAGAGGATGGCCAGAGTGAGGGTAGGGCCAATCAGGGATAGTGGAGGGAACTTGTGCCTGGAGTCGGAGGAGGTAGGGGAGGTCCTAAATGAATACTTTGTTTCAGTATTCACTAGTGAGAGGGACCTGGTCGTTTGTGAGGACAGCGTGGAACAGGCTGATATGCTCGAACAGGTTGAGGTTAAGAGGGAGGATGTGCTGGAAATTTTGAATGATATGAGGACAGATAAGTCCCCGGGGCCAGATGGGATATACCCAAGGATATTACGGGAAGCAAGGGAGGAGATTGCTGCGCCTTTGGCGATGATCTTTGCGTCTTCACTGTCCACTGGAGTAGTACCGGATGATTGGAGGGTGGCAAATGTTGTTCCCTTGTTCAAGAAAGGGAATAGGGATAACCCTGGGAATTATAGACCAGTCAGTCTTACGGCGGTAGTGGGCAAATTATTGGAGAGGATTCTGAGAGACAGGATTTATGATTATTTGGAAATGCATGGTTTGATTAGAGACAGTCAGCATGGCTTTGTGAGGGGCAGGTCATGCCTCACAAGCCTTATTGAATTCTTTGAAGATGTGACAAAACACATTGATGAAGGAAGAGCAGTGGATCTGGTGTATATGGATTTTAGCAAGGCATTTGATAAGATTCCCCATGGTAGGCTCATTCAGAAAGTAAGGAGGCATGTAATTCAGGGAAAGTTGGCTGTCTGGATACAAAATTGGCTGGCCCATAGAAGTCAGAGGGTGGTAGTAGATGGAAAGTATTCAGCATGGAGCTCGGTGACCTGTGGTGTTCCACAAGGATCTGTTCTGGGACCTCTGCTCTTTGTGATTTTTATAAATGACTTGGATGAGGAAGTGGAAGGCTGGGTTAGCAAGTTTGCCGATGACACGAAGGTTGCTGGAGTTGTGGATAGTGTGGAAGGCTGTTGTAGGTTGCAACGGGACATTGACAGGATGCAGAGCTGGGCTGAGAAGTGGCAGATGGAGTTCAACCTGGAAAAGTGTGAAGTGATTCATTTTGGAAGATCAAATTTGAATGCAGAATACAGGCTTAAAGACAGGATTCTTGGTAGTGTGGAGGAACAGAGGGATCTTGGGGTCCATGTCCATAGATCGCTCAAAGTTGCCACGCAAGTTGATAGGGTTGTTAAGAAGGCGTATGGTGTGTTGGCTTTCATTAACAGGGGGATTGAGTTTAAGAGCCGCGAGGTTATGCTGCAGTTCTATAAGGCCCTGGTTCGAGCACACTTGGAATATTGTGTTCAGTTCTGGTCGCCTCATTATAGGAAGGATGTGGAAGCTTTAGAGAGGGTGCAGAGGAGATTTACCAGGATGCTGCCTGGACTGGAGGGCATGTCCTACGAAGAAAGATTGAGGGAGCTAGGGCTTTTCTCATTGGAGCGAAGAAGGATGAGAGGTGACTTGATAGAGGGGTACAAGATGATGAGAGGCATAGATAGAGTGGATAGTCAGAGACTTTTCCCCAGGGTGGAAAGGGCTATCACCAGGGGGCATAATTTTAAGGTGATTGGAGGAAGGTTTTGGGGAGATGTCAGAGGTAGGTTCTTTACACAGAGAGTGGTGGATGCGTGGAATGCGCTGCCAGCGGTGGTAGTAGAAGCAGATACGTTCGGGACATTTAAGCGACTCTTGGATGGGTACATGGATGATAGTAGAATGAAGGGTAGGTAGTTAGTTTGATCTTAGAGTAGGTTAAAGGTTCGGCACAACATTGTGGGCCGAAGGGCCTGTACTGTGCTGTACTGTTCTATGTTCTATGTTCTAATGTTTCCACTGTGGCAGTGCTTGCCCACACCAGATAGAGTGTCCTGCTCCTGGTATACAGTGTAAAGCCTGTGGAAAACCCAACCACTTTGGTTATGTTTGTCACTCATCAGTAAAATCAACCAATAAGACCAATACCAACAGATGGGCGCCACGTATGTGTACCACAGCAAAAAGGCGAGAGAATGTAGCTAAAGTAGAGGCGGAGATGACCCTGAACATACTTTTGAGCTCTCTCTCAGACACAGCAAACAGCCACATTTGACAGTGACCAATGGCTGCTCGTACGTAGATGCTCTCATAGATCCATCTGCCAATGTCATGGACATAAAATGTTCAACAAATTTCAGGATTGCACCATTCTCTGCAAACCAGGGAATATGAAAATTTTCTCTTCCAACAGTGACAAACCGCTGAAAATTCTTGGCACTTTTGATACACCAGTCTCATTCAAAGACACGCGAACGAAAGCTCTATTTTATGTAATATCTGGAGAATGACACGCTTAGCAGTTTCCACACAGCAACAGGTTGGCACGTGATTGTAGTCACAGATGTGATTCCTACCCATAACATAAACATTCTTGAAACTGTATGCTGATCGCTTCAGTGGTATCGGCAAGCTGAAAGATGTTACATGCAGGCTGCATGTAGACCCTAATGTGCCCCCAGTTGCACATCAACAGTGACGAATACCATTTCATGACAGGAAACACCTACTTGGCCTTGACATTATTGAGAAAGTTGGGGATGAGCCGACCCCTTGGGTCTCACCCATGCAAGTTGTCAAGAAACCCATATTAGAATTTGCGTTGATATGCGATCACCAAACTAAACCATACAACGAGAAAGACACTTGACATCAACAATCGATGGTATCATAGAGAAAGTGAATGGTGCTGAACACTTTGCTAAATTGACTTCAATGCAGGCTACGATCAAATTGAGCTTGCAGAAGTATCAAGACATCATACAGTATTCTCTACTCACATCCGACTTTTTGATTCAAGAGGCTGAACTTTGAAGTTAATTCAGCAGCTGAGGTATTTCAGCACTTGATTCAATCTGCACTTCAAGGACTTGAAGGTAGGCTAAACATCAATGATGGCATTCTTATCTATGGTTGCACTGAAAGGGAACTCGAGGCATGCCTGCATGTATGCCTACAATGTCTCAGAGAATGTCACCTCACCTTAAACAAAGACAAGTGCTTGTTCAATGAAAGCAATGACTCTATGACTCTATCGAAAACAGCACTGACTTCTTCAGTCATGTGTTCTGTGGTAAAGGAGTATCACCTGATCCACGGAAAGTTGAAGTCATTGCAAATACCGCAGATCCTATAAATGTGCAAGAAGTCCAGAGTCTGCTAAGACTCATCATGAACTGCTGTTGTTTCATTCCTGCCCTTGCTATGCTATCTGCCCCCCATGCGATCTGACAAGAGATACCCCACCAAGTGGAAATGGACTAAATCACGCAAACAGGCAGTACACCAGATCAAACGACATTTGTCAGCAAGTTGCACAAATGCCTATTTCGAGCCCGAGAAAAACAGCCAGCAAGTTGTGGATGCAAGCCCGGTTGGCTTAGATGCAGTTTTTGTACAGAATGACAAGACAGGTAACCCATCAATCATTGTGATGGCAAGAAGATCATTAACACCTGTAGAGCAATGTTATTCCTAAAGAGAGAGAGAAGCGCTCTCAATCACATCGGGTATCTTACACATTCATCTCTATTTGTATGGAAGCGAGTTTAAAGTAATAACCGATCATAGACCACTTGTGAGCTTGTTCAACAATCCACATAGCAAACCACCCACTTTAATAGAACGCTGGATACTCAAACTACAACAGTACAAGTTCCAGGTTAAGTATCAGCCAAGCAAGCTCAACCCAGTGGATTATCTTTCATGACATCTGCTGTTGACAGTCAGTCCTACTAGTCGTGAGGAAATGGTTGCCGAATAACATCTTAACTATGTAAGCATAAATGTAGTACCAAAGTTGCTAAAACTAGCTGACATCAAAGCAGCAAAAAACAAGATGAGGTTTTACAATTATGCATGAAGACTGTGAGATTACGAAACTGGAAAGATGTGATCGAGAGACAGCCTACAAACAAAATTGTTCACACATTACAAGGTCTTTACAATGTGCGAAATGAACTCACTGTTACACCACATCTGATCTCATATTACGCAACAAATGTATTGTCATTCCACACTCATTAAGGGAATGTGTTGTTGATTAGCACATGAAGGGCACCAGGGACTAGTCAAAACCAAAAATCTCTTTTGGGAAAAGGTATGGTTCCCAGGAATTGCCCGCATGGGAGAGCACAAAATCAATCACCGTTTGCCATGTCAACCAACCACAATGTCAAATCTTCATGATCCTCTCAAAATGTCCGAACTACCTCCAGGATCATGGATTGAAGTTAACTTTGACTTCACAGACTTACCCACAGGTGAACACCTGCTTGTTGTCACTGATGGTTACAGCAGATTCCCAATCGTGGAATTAGTAATAAAAGCAGTCATTCCAAAGCTTGACTAGATCTTCGTCTTGTTTGGAATCCCTCACAAACGGTAGGAACTGACAATGGATCCCCATTCAACAGCGATGCATTCAGCAAATTCGCAAACTACCTAGGGTTCACTTATTGAATATTCATACCTCGTTGGCCAAGAGCTAATGGTGAAATTGAGAGATTTATGCAAACCTAGAAAAAGTGACAGATACAGCTACATCTTTCAGCAAATCATGGAAGCAAGAGCTTTATCACTTTCTTCATAATTACAGAGTGACTCCTCACTCAACTACTGGCAAACCTCCAGCTACACTAATCTTTGTGTGTACTACGTCTTCCTGAGCTACCCTGTGGCAGCGGCACTAATAATAAACATGTACGCGAACGTGATCGAGAGCAGAAGGAGCAAATGAAGGTAGATGCAGAGCGAAACATGAAATTTAGAGCTATGCTGCTAAAACCAGGAGTTAAAGTACTTGTGAAACTTGATGATCATGTTGGAAAGCAAACAACCCCTTATGACATCCAACCATTTGTTGTGACCAACACAAAAGGATCAATGATCACAGCTAAGTGCAGTTCACCAATCATCACATGAAAGTCATTCTTCAAAGCAATGAAACCACCATTCATAAGTATTGAATCCAATTCCGATATTGACATCTCAGATGAAGAACATGTGTCAAGTGAGACCACGCTTGATGTCAAATGATATCCTATTTGTGAGAGAAAACGTCCACCAAATTTAAGTGACTATGCTACAAAGTGAACTATTTATGTTTAAGTTTATTGTTTACACTTTTGGAAACAAACCATTGAAACATGCTCTGGCTCTCATTTACTAAGAAGGGGAAGGAGGTAATGTTTTGAAAATAGCCTTATGCATTTTATTCACTTGAGGCTGCTGTACACACACATGCCAGCAGAGGGGCTAGAAAATGAAAGTAAAAAGAATAAAGAAGTTGTTCAACAGCATGCAGTCTCATGTCTCTTACTAAACTCTGCTGAGTCTTACTTCAGTCCCGAGATCACCCCAATGACTAGTGTGACCAATTTCACTCCCAAAAGGTGAAGAATTTGATTCGAAATCTTAGTTGATATTCAATTTCATTCACCAGTGTGGTCAAGTCTTAATTAAACATCTTTCATGACCTCAGGGTGTCCCAAAAGCTTGACAGCCAATTTGAAATGTAGTCACTATTGTAATGTAGGAGATAGAGCAGACAATTTCTGCACAGCGAGGTGCTACAAACAGCAATAAGATAAATGATCAGGTAATATGTTTGAGTGATGTTAGTTAAGAGAGAAATATTGGCCAGGAGAATTCCACTGTCATGAGAGAGCAAGCAGGGCCTTAGTTTAACATCTCATCCACAAGACAGCACCTCCAACAGTTCAGCACTCCCTCAGTGCTGCACTGAAATGTCAGTCTGGATTATGTGCTCTACTCCAGGAGCAGGATTTGAGTGCACTAACCTCTGACAAAGTACTACCCGCTGAGAAAATGTTAACATCTGGTAGGAGACCTGGATAAGTAAGGCTGGAATTTCAGTGAACAAAATATTTTTTCACGAGCTTTTTTGAAACATTGCATAATATATCCAATCTAATTCCATTAATATGTACATTTAACTCTTTTCTGAAAGTTCATGGAATCAATATTATGGGTGGAAAAGGAAAAATGCCATTCTGTAATTAAACTGAAATGTTCTCAGAAATGTTTAAAGGAATTTGATTTATATTTGTTATAGATAGAAATAGAATTAATATCAGTCATTTATACATGCTAGTCTTAAAATAATTTTGCTTGCAGATTGTGATTAATTTGACTATCATTCAGTATCTTTCCCTTGTCACTAGGCACATGGTATTGTTTTATTTTGGTACCTGTCATTCATTTCTGTTTCTCTCCTATTTCCTGGAGCCAAACTAAATGAGGATGTCATTACATATACATATATATCTATACACATGTATTTATCCATCTTTTCAGTGTGTTGCACTGATTGCCAGTTTTTGGTTGTCTTCTGTTTTCAGTTTGTGAGGAAGAAAATTCAATGGGAAGTTGGAAAGATAAATCTAATCCAAAAAGTATGTATGTAATCATATTCTCCCAGAGTGTTTTCCATTCCGTTACGAACTTTTTAAAATATGACATTTTAGATGATCTTAATCCAGAATCCAAATCCATAACAGTATTAACTGTGCTTCCATATACATATTCCACTGTACATATCAGCACATCCCAGCAAAAAAACAATAACATAGTCTGCATACCTGAAAATAAGTAATGATGTCTTAGGCAAGGAACATATGCCGATGGAACTGTACTTCACCACCTTTAGCGCAGGAGTCAAGAAAATAGTTTGGTGGGGTGCGGGGGGAGGGGTGGGGGGGGGGTGGGTGGTGGTGGTGGGTGCATGTGGAAGGGAGTAAGAATTGACTGCAATTTGATTTATCACTGTCTTCACCTGCTTCTCGTCATGGTACATTTCTTTCACTGGTTGTTACACCCAGCAACTTTTGTTCTGGGTTGTTTCTGTGACAATGCCCCTTTTTCTTTACATGGTCAGATTGTTAGCCCGACTCACAACTGTACCAGGAGAACCAGCTAGATCCAATTAGAGGTCCCCACTCCACTCACAATGAGCATGGCCACCGCGTTATATGACAACTTGGTATTGAGATACCAGAACTCTTGTCTCCTGCTTGCAAAGCTTACAGTGATGAGACAGTACATTATTTTTAAATATTTGTTTCATGGGATGTGGGCATCACTGGCAAGGCCAGCAATTATTACCCATTCCTAACTGCCCTTGGGAAGGTGGTGATGAGCTACCTTCTTGAACTGCTGCAGGCCATCTGGTGCAGGTAAACCCACAGTGCTGTTAGGAGGGGTGTTCCAGGATTTTGATCCAGCAACAGTGAAGGAACAGTGATATATTTCCAAGTCAGGATGGGAGGGGAATTTGCTGGTGGTGGTGTTCCCATACATCTGCTGCCCTTGTCCTTCCAGGTGGAAGAGGTCGCAGGTTGGAAGGTGCTGTCAAAGGAGCCTTGGTGAGTTGCTGCAGTGCATCTTGTATATGGTACACACTGCTGCCACTGTGCATCAGAGGTGGAGGGAGTTAATGTTTAAGGTGGTGGATGGGGTGCCAATCAAGCGGGATGCTTTGTTCTCACTGGTGTTGAGCTTCCTGAATTTTTTTGGATCTGCACTCATACCAAGCAAGTGGAGAGTATTCCATCACACATCTGACTTGTGCCTTGTAGATTGTGGACAGACTTCGGGGAGTCAGGAGGTGAGTTACGTGCCATAGAATTCCCAGCCTCTGACCTGCTCCTGTAGCCACAGTATTTATGTGGCTCGTCCAGTTCAGTTTCTGGTCAATGGTATTCCCTAGGATGTTGACTTTCATCATATGCAAGAGTCCCATTTGAAGTATTCTGTACACTTATTGCCGCTTTCCACAGCTGTTTGGAATGGAGGTTGAACCATTAGCCTTCCAACTCAGAGCTGGAATTTTACCACTGAACAGACACACTCCTCATATAGCATTATAAAAATGCAAACATTAGCAAAGCCTCAAACTTCAACTTTCATTTACTTGAATTGGAATGATTAAAATTATTTCCAGTATGATAATTTTCTAAAATGTGATATGATTAGAATTAACTGGACTATAAAGTGAAAAAAAATTGACAGTTTTTCTGTTTAAAAATGGCGACTAAGCATTATCCACCAAAAATAATATCTGGTTCAATATTAGGTTTGAGAGGGAGAAGGGTGTGTCATGAATCAAGGTTTTAAATTTAGGTAAGGCTGATTTTGAAAGGATGAGGCAGAGATTTATCCCTGGGCAGAACTTCTAATCTATAAAACTACAGATAAACAGAGGGAGATGTTTAACATAGTATTTGTTTAGTTTAGTTTAGAGATACAGCACTGAAACAGGCCCTTCGGCCCACCGAGTCTGTGCCAACCATCAACCACCCATTTATACTAATCCTACACTAATCCCATATTCCTACCACATCCCCATCTGTCCCTATATTTCCCTACCACCTACCTATACTAGGGGCAATTTATAATGGCCAATTTACCTATCAACCTGCAAGTCTTTTGGCATGTGGGAGGAAACCGGAGCACCCGGAGAAAACCCACGCAGACACAGGGAGAACTTGCAAACTCCGCACAGGCAGTACCCAGAATTGAACCCGGGTCGCTGGAGCTGTGAGGCTGCGGTGCTAACCACTGCACCACTGTGCCAGCAGAAGACCTAAAAGGCAAGAGCTCACTTTGTATAATTGAACAACTTTGAACAACAAAAACAGGTGAGTTATAGTATCAAACTAAAAGGAATGGCTTATACAAATGCAAATAGTGGAGATTCCACAAACTGTGAGAGATATAAAGAGAAGCAAAGGGATGCAAGAAAGTGGTAAGAGCTGCAAAAAGGAACATGAGAAAAAAAGCTTGTGAGAGGTAGCAACAATGATACTAAAGGTTTTTACAAATATATTAAGCAAAAGAGGATGGTTAAGAGAAATGTGGGTCCCTTAAATACAGGCACAGATGTTATTGTTGTTCAAAGTAAGGAAATGGCAGCACGCTAAATAATTACGTTGCATCAGTCTTCACAGTAGAGGAAGAGGGTAAAGTAGCAGAGATACAAGGAAAAATACAGATAAATCAAGGGCAGGAACATACCACATTTAATATAATAAAACATGGATAAAGTTGAAATTATTGAAACTGAAGACGGAAAAATCTCCAGGACCCAATGGTTCCCACTCCAATGTATTAAAAGAAATAAGTGAGGAAATTGTAGACACTTTAGACATCATCTTCCAAAACTCTCTTGATGCAGGAATTGTCCCTTTGGATCAATGTCACTCCATTATTTAAGAAGGGTGGGGGAGAGAAATCAGGAAATCATAGGCCTCTTAGTCAAATGTCTCTAAAGGGGAAGTTATTAGAATCTGCTATAAGGAACAGAGTGACTTGCAGATGTATGAATTGATCAGAGAAAGCTGCATGGATTTGTAAAGGGTAAGTTATTTCTAACTAACCTAGTTAAATTTTTTGAGTCAGCCACTAACATGATAGATAACGACATGTCTAAAGGTGGTATATATGTGGTTTTCCAGAAGGCATTCAATAAGGTTCCAAAAAACTATTAGGAAAAATGAAAGTGCATGGAATTGGTGGCAACATTTTGAAATGGATTGTGATTTGGTTAGGAGGTGGAGACAGGGAGTAGGGATGATGAATATGTACTTAAATTGGTAGGATGTGATTAGTGGTGTTCCCAGGGATCTATACTGGCACTTCAGTTTTCACTATATCGATAAGAAAAACTGAGGTTAAGGAATAGAGAGCCGTATATCCAAGTTTGCTGATGGCACTAAGTTAGGTGGCACAGTAAGTAATGTCGATGGGAGCAGAAAGTTGCAAGGGAAATTGATAGAGTAAGTGAGTAAGCAAAACTGTGGCAGATTGAGTTCAGCACTGGGAAGTATGAGGTCATCCGCATTGGACATATGAAAGATAGATCAAAGTATTTTCTAAATGGCGAGAAGCTAGGAATTGTGAAGGAGGAAAGAGATTTAGGGGTCCAAGAACAGAAATCACTAAAAACCAGTGGACTGGTACAAAAAAATATTAAAAGGTTAATAGAATATTTACCTTCATGCCAAGGGGGTAGGAATACAAAGGGGTGGAAGTTATGCTACAGTTGTATATAGCTTTAGTTAAACCACATTTGAGGTACTGCATTCAGTTCTGGGCATAGCACCTCAGGAAGAATATATTGGCCTTCAAAGTGCTGCAATGAAGAATGATACCACAGCCAAAAGGGTTAAATAATCAGAACAGATTGCACAGACTAGGTTTGCGTTCTCTCGAGTGTAGAAGATTAAGGGGTGATTTTTTGAGGTGTTGAAGATGATTAAAGGATTCCCTAGGGTAGATAGAGAGAAACTATTTCCTCTGGTGGATGAGTCCAGAACAATGGGGCATAAACATGAAATTAAAGCTAGGCTGTTCAGTCCTGAATTCTGGAAGCACTTCTTCACACAAAGCATGGTGGAACTCTGAAACTCTCTGTCCAAAAAGGCTGTTTAGGCTAGAAAAACAGAAAATATAAAAACTGAGAATGATAGATTTTAGTTAGATAAGGGTATTCATGGACGCGGAACCAAGATGAGTAAATGGAGTTAAGATACAGATCAGCCATGATCTAATAATCTTTTTCTTTGGCCTCCTTGTCTCGAGAGACAATGGGTAAGCGCCTAGAGGTGGTCAGTGGTTTGTGAAGCACTGCCTGGATTGGCTATAAAAGCCAATTCTAGAGTGACAGACTCTTCCACAGGCGCTGCAGATAACATTGGTTGTTGGGGCTGTTACACTGTTGGCTCTCCCCTTGCGCTTCTGTCTTTTTTCCTGCCAACTGCTAAGTCTCTTCAACTTGCCACTCTTTAGCCCCGCCTTTATGGCTGCCCGCCAGCTCTGGCGATCACTGGCAACTGACTCCCACGACTTGTGATCAATGTGACAGGACTTCATGTCACGTTTGCAGATGTCTTTAAAGCGGAGAAATGGACGGCCGGTGGGTCTGATACCAGTGACGAGCTCTCTGTACAATGTGTCTTTAGGGATCCTGCCATCTTCCATGTGGCTCACATGGCCAAGGCATCTCAAGCGCCGCTGGCTCAGTAGGGTGTATATGCTGGAGATGTTGAATGCCTCGAAGACTTCTGCGTTGGAGATACAGTCCTGCCACCTGATGCCAAGGATTCTCCAGAGGCAGCGAAGATGGAATGAATTGAGACGTCGCTCTTGGTTGAATGGCAGAACAGATTCAAGGGGTCAAATGGCTTGTTCCTTCGTACGGGCTGGGCTTTCCAGAGCATGTCAGGACACCAAAATCAGGCCCAAATGGGAGTCTCGTGTCCAGCCATGTCTTCAGTGTGCCTGCCAGTGCAACCTTCCAGAGGCAATCTCCTAATTGGCCACCTCAGCATTTGCCATCCTATTAAGGATGACAGGCGGACGTCTGAGGCGGCAGGCCCAATCAGAGGGCCCACAGCAATGTCAAACTGGCAGCTCCACCGGGAGAGGAGGGCACTGCCTCAACAGGAGGGTGCCTCAACATGGAGGTGTCCTCGGTTGCTTGCATAGCATTCATGACATAAAGAGGCCTGGAGCCGGAAGAAACATCGGGATCCCCTCCACAGGACTATTAACGGCCAGGGCTGCGGCCTTTCATCCCTGTGGTCCCATCATTGGGAGATGAAGCTTGCGCTCTGATGGCCCCCTGGCCTGCTGCCGG
Source organism: Heterodontus francisci (assembly GCF_036365525.1). Lineage (NCBI taxonomy): Eukaryota > Metazoa > Chordata > Chondrichthyes > Heterodontiformes > Heterodontidae > Heterodontus > Heterodontus francisci. The sequence continues at coordinate 48,272,465 of NC_090394.1, forward strand.
GAGTCTGCCCTGATTGAATGTTGGCCTCCGCACATGGCGGGTGTCCACTCCAACGTCGGTAGAATACTGGCATCTGCACATAAAGGCCCCCAAGTGGGGCCTTAATTGGACTAATCGGCTGCCCACCTCCATGGAATGAGCAGCCGATCCAGTTCCCAGCCCACTTCTGCAAAAGTTCCCCGGAGCTGGGAATGCATTGGGGAGCCATCCTGATGCAGCTCCCCGCATTTTCCCGGCACCCCTGACCTCCAATCCCGTCTCTATGGGACCAGGAAAATCCAGCCCAATGCTTCTAAAAGTAGTGACTGGGTGACGCATCATTCATTCAAATCACATCGAAGAACTTTTTTTTCAAGATCGGGATGAACATGATTTAGAAATTATACACAAATTTGAATCTCGAATAAAGTTCTGCTGTAAATTATCCGCATCGCCTGCAAGATAATGAACTCTAAAATTGCAAAAGCAGCAGAAATGATAACATCCAGTGCTGAAAAGCACATAATTAGCATTGAAACAAGAAAGGAATCGTTAGCAAAAATGTTTTAAAAACTGAAAGAAGTTCACACGGCTTTAAAAGCACAAGTGGAGATGCAATTTAAATTTTAACAAAGTAAATTACTTTTCATATAAATGTATTATAATGTTTTGCAGCCAACTTAATTATGAAGCAGTGCTGTACTAATGTGCTTCTGTTCATATAATCTTTGCATTCAACTCAGTAAATGGGAAAATATTTTCATGTACTGTATGCTATTATTTGTTTCTTTACTCATTTTCAGTTTTTGAGAAACAATTTTCAATTGTAGTGTTAGTGTCAGACTGTTTCAATTTCATAGTAATGCTAAACTTACAGAATGATGTATAAAAGTCCTGACTCACTCCAATGCAGAATGAGATTCAATTCCCTATAAAGTCCCACCCATTTCACTCCAGTGCAATTTTGTCAAAGATATGGCCCACAATGTAGTTTAATCTAGCACGCAGTGTCCTGTGCTTAGTATTACCATGTGTCCCAAAATCTCCTGGGCACTGTTTCACATAGCCTGAAGTACTGCAGCTTTTAATCTTTGCACCGCATTAGCACCACCACCCACTCTTTGAGATGGAACTCATTTAAGGATGACCAGCAGGTAAAGGGGAGAGAAAGGAGAATGAAGAGGTGTGGAGCTGGGTTGGGAGATGACTACAGAGCAGGTGATTCGAATGATTGGGGCTCAGGGCAAGGGGAGAGACGGAGAGGGTGACAGGGAATGGGCTGGGACATGGAGGCCTTGGGAAAGAAACTGAGTCTGGTGTATCAAGGTCAGGAAATGGCTTAAAGGGGTGGATCACAACTGTAAAATAGAAAGAAAGACTTGCATTTATATAACACTTTTCAAGAAGTTAGTCACTATTATAATGTAGAAAATGCGGCAGCGAATTTGTGCACAGCAAGCTCCCACAAACAGCAATATGATAATGACCAGATAATCTGTTTTTAGCAATGTTGGTTGCAGGACAAATAATAGATAGGGGACCAGGGATAATGGTCACAGGATCTTTCATATTCTGTTGAGAGAGCAGATAGGGCCTTGGTTTAACATCTGATCCAAAAGAGGACACCTCTGATTGTGCAGCACTCCCTCAATACTACCCTGGAGTACTAGCCTAGATTTTTGTGCTCAAGGTAGAGAAGGAGTTTAGGAAAATGAAATGCGAATCAAGGATGTGGGCTCAGGGGAGAGAGGCAGATTATGGAATGGGGGTCAGTAGATTATGGCTTGGGTGAGGGGAGAGAGAGAAATGAGGGACTTGGGAATTTGGGGCTTAGTTAGAGAGGAATGGGATGGGCGTGGTATCCAGGATCTCCTCCAGAGTCAGGAGTAGCTGCAGCAACATGGTGAGTGGGATCTACATCAGAAGAGGAGCGGCCAGTAAAGGGGTGAGGGAAACCTGGGTATCTTAATATGGGTAAACAATGAAAGATAGTTTCCACTAGTGAGGAACAAGGGAATGGAGACTGATTCTTACTGCGCTTGGGTATTATCACAAGCTCCAATACATGGAGGAGATGCCAGAGAACTGAGTAAAGCTGGTAGCAGCCCATAGTAGAGCTGGGAGGTGAAATCTTGTTTCTCAACACTTCATAGAAGGTTTAGGTTAGCTATGGAAAAGAACAAGGAGCAATCTAGAGTATAAATAATTAATTGGGGGAGCAGTAATTTCAATAGGATGAGAATGGATCTGGCTCAGGTAAATTGGAAGCGAAGATTGGCACGCAAAACTGTAATGGAAAAATGGCCTGCCTTTAAAGAGGAGGTAGGTCAGGTATAGTCGAGGTACATTCCCATGAGGGGGAAAGGTAAGTCAAACAAAGCCAGAGCTCCCTGGATGATGAGTAAGATGAAGCAGAACAAGGTTGTATTTGACATTTGGCAGATTGATAATATAAGTGAGAACCAGGCTGCATATAGAAAGTTCAGAGGAGAAGTGAAAAAAGAAGCAATGAGAGCATATGAGAAGAGGCTGGCAGCCAACATAAAAGTATCTCTAAAAGTCTTCTGTCGGCATCAAAATAGTAAAAGGGTGGTAAAAGGAGGGTTGGGGTCGATTAGGGACCAAAAGGGGATTTACACATGAAGGCAGAGGTATGGCAGAGGTATTAAAGGAGTACTTTGTATCTATCTTTACCAAGGAGCAAGATACTGCCAAAGCCGTTGGTCGAGATTCTATCTGGGTGACGGGGGTCTCGACCGCTGGCAAAAGCGCCGGCGAGAGCCGCACGTCGCCTCCTCTGGGGAAGGTCCGCCGGATCAAGTGCCAATTAGGCATTTAAGTGGACAGCATCGGGCCTTCCCTGGGATCAAGGACCCTGGAAGCGGAGGTCCCTCTTACTGAGTGCTGCCGGCCAATCAGAGGTTGGCAGCTCTTCAACTAAGCAGCGCTATTGCAGAGGCAGTGGTTACTGCCAGCAATGAACCCACTGGTAGCCGTGGATTGCCGAGGGACCCAGGCCACAGGTAGGTCAGGGCAGGAGGGGTTTCACAGAGTGGGGATCGGCGGGGCGGTGGATGTAGATGGATCAGCAGCAAGGGCAGGTTGGCTCTCAGTGGGACATCCCTTCCGATGTCAGGTCCCTTGTTCAGGCACTGGGACTTTTAATGAGGGACCCCTCCCCCAACAAGCCGGCAAGCAAGTCACACAGATTTGCTTGCCATGCTCCCCGTGCAGCGACAGGCCCACCCACCACTGGGCTAATTCTGGTGGCGGCGAGATGGGGCCCATAATTGGGCATTAATTGCCCACTTAAGGGCCTCAATTGGTGGCAGGGCGAGAAGGCCATTCACAGGCCTTCCCACCAGAGACTTAATTTAATTGAAGGCGAGAAGGTGGCTGTAGAATTGGATTCTCTAGGTTGGAGCTTGGATGCTCCACTGGATTTTTCACGTATTTTCCTAAAACAGGCACAGAATCCTTCGTAGCACATTTAATTTGATCAACACTGATTTCAGGTGGCTGTCAGGAATGCCTAAAAAAAAGAGCATTAAAATGGCAGCAGCCATGAAACTGGCACACATCAGATGCATAAGAACATAAGAAATAGGAGCAGGAATAGACCATTTGGCCTCTCGAGCCTGCTTTGCCATTCAATATGATCTTGGCTGATCTTCTGCCTCAACTCCATTTTCCCGCCCGCTCCCCATATCCCTTGATTTCTTGAGAGACCAAAGATCTATCTCAGATATTAATTTAAAATGTAAAAAAATTCTGCTTTTCTATTTACTACCTAAGTGAATAAACCTCACACGTCCCCACATTATACTCCATCTGCCAACTTGTTTCCCACTCACTTAACCTTTGTATGCTTTGTAAGCGTCTTCATGTCGGCCTCACAGCTTACATTTTGTATCGTAAGCAAAATTAGATACAGTACTCTCAGTCTCTTCATCTAAGTCATTAATATATTTTGTAAATAGTTCAGGCCCCAGCATTGATACTTGCAGTATTCCATTAGTTACAGCTTGCCAACTTGACCTTGCTCTCAGTATTAAGAACAAAGAACAAAGAACAGTCCAGCACAGGAACAGGCCATTCGGCCCTCTAAGCCTGCGCCGATCTTGATGCCTGCCGAAACTAAAACCTTCTGCACTTCCGGGGATCGTGTCCCTCTATTCCCATCCTATTCATGTATTTGTCAAGATGCCTCTTAAACGTCGCTATCATACCTGCTTCCACCACCTCCCCCGGCAGCAAGTTCCAGGCACTCACCACCCTCTGTGTAAAGAACTTGCCTTGCACATCCCCTCTAAACTTTGCCCCTCTCACCTTAAACCTATGTCCCCTAGTAACTGACTCTTCCACCCTGGGAAAAAGCTTCTGACTATCCACTCTGTCCATGCCGCTCATAACTTTGTAAACCTCTATCATGTCGCCCCTCCACCTCCGTCGTTCCAGTGAAAACAATCCGAGTTTATCCAACCTCTCCTCATAGCTAATGCCCTCCAGACCAAGCAACATCCTGGTAAACCTCTTCTGTACCCTCTCCAAAGCCTCCACATCCTCCTGGTAGTGTGGCGACCAGAATTGCACGCAATATTCTAAGTGTGGCCGAACTAAAGTTCTGTACAGCCATTCATTGAACCCATTTTATTTTGGGTGACACTTACCAGCTTTTATTGCAATGTATTCAAATAACTTTTGCTGGACATGGCTCATGCCAAGTGCCAGGGTATCAGATCAGGCTCACCATGTAAATTGAGTTGAGCACCCCAGTTCCTTTGAGATTGGACTCTAACTTTTGATTCATGTTGCATTGACACTGCACTGTAGGTTTAAAGAGAAACCAATGCTGCCTTTACTGAGCGATTGCACCCTAAAGTATATTTTGAGCTGGACATACAAATTAACAAGATTTGTAAAATTATGCAAATAAACTATAAAACAGCTGGGAAATAGTGATTGGAAAATAACATTTAACAAATGTCAGATAAGATATCAAAACGAGCATTGTCATATATAATACAGTCACATCCTTATGGAATCTGAATGGTTTTCTCCTGAGTGTGTTACAACTTCTTCTGTGGTCAATTTTAAATTAATATAAAGCATTTATTGTGAAACAATCACAACACCTACAATTAATAAATGAATAATCTTTGCACTGTTGCTTTATATATTTCATGTGTCAAGCTTTATTTACATAAGGCCAAGAGTTTCCATTTTAGGTGCAATTGGTGGCCTGGGCGCAAATTGCACCCAAGATTGTGCCTCATTTGCATATCATTGAATGCAAAATCTGCCATGAACTAATGCAGTTGGGCAGCATTTTGAAAAGCAGCTAAAAGACAAATCTTGATAAATATTTAAGAGTGGTAACTTGGTGCGGTTTGATTAATACAACTGAAATTAGGCTTGTCACAAAAATAAGCATTTTAAATCATAGGCTGGAATTCCACGAGGAGGCAATGGCCGCCCACTGGCTGGAAAGCCAGGGGTGAGCCCACCTCCGCCTGTCCTGGAAGTCACGATGGTATTTTATGGTCCTCAGGCAAATTAATTGACTGCAGTCATAGCTTCTGCCCCTCTGAGTCAGGATGTCCTGCCTGCAAGAGCTGCTGGCCAATCAGAGGGCCAGCAGCTCTTCAGTTCCAGCAGTGCCATCAGGAGCAGTGGCCACAGCTGGGACTGCAGCCAGCAAGGAAAGGACCATGGACGCCAGCCTCGGAAGCAGGTAAGTGGGGTCGGGGCTCACCAGGTCCAAACAGCCAGGCCACGACATGGGGGGGTGGGGTGGGGTGGTGGTGGATGGGGTGCGATCTAGAGGGTGGGGGGGGGCGGGTGGGGTGCTAGTGGGGGCAGCCCGTGCCACTGTGCGGGCCCTCCGTGGGGCACAGGGTGCCCAATCAGGAGGGGAACCCCAGCCCACAAGGAGGCTGCCAGGTATTGCTGAGCAGCCGCCTCAGGTGACAAAGTGCCCATCTGCCACTGGTAAAATTCCAAGAGTGGTGGAAGAGGTTCTTAAGTGGCCACTAATTGGATACTTAAGAGCCTCAATTGCCCTAAGGGGCGGGGCCGCCTGACACCTCCCCCGCCACTGTCAAAATACCTGCAATGGTGGGTAGGCGACAGGCACAACAACCCCCTGCTATCCCAACCTATTTTACGCCCCCCTCATCCTCCCAACCCGTTCCGTTAGTGGGGGGGGGGGGGGGGGGGGGTGGCATTAAATGCTGGCCTTGATGTCAATTCTCCACCTGTAAGTAACCCAATTTTAAATCACTGAAAATGGCTTTTAAGAAATATACACAGTAAAATTCAAAAGCTTTTCGAACATGTCTAGGACTGTCCTTATGGTCAAAAGAACCAACTTAATTTTAAGACCCTCCTGGAAGTCTGCAAACAAGCACAATTAGTGGAAATTCGCATTGGTGATTAATTTCTCCTGGGTGGCATTGCCAGTTTTGTGTGCAAGGCTGGCTGTAGCATGATATTTTTTAAACTGATGCAAAAGATCATGGAAACCTGATTTGCACTGAATGCAATTTGCACTTAAAAATCTGCAATCTTTTGCTCCAATTATTCAGATTTTGGGCAAATTACACCAAAAAATAGCACAACTGAATGAAACCACAACCAAATGGTTCTGAAATTACAATTTAATATATTTTTGCATCATGGCAGTTGTTGTAGCTTCATCCTGCCTCTTGTCTAAAATGTTGCTGCTTATTTCAAAACACTACAAACCTGCAACATATTTAAGAGAATTTCCTACTGAACACTCTGCATCCTACTGACAGCATAAATAAAAACAAGGTATGAAACAGAGGCTGAAAAAAAAATGCTGTTTAGCATTCCAAAGTGTACTAATAATGGGTTCTCATCAACTCAAGAAAGTTTAAGGTTGCATTTAACCACCTTTATGTTCAGTAAACTCTTTCGTCCTCTACTAAATTCAAGTCAAATGCAGCAGATGACCATAAATACAAATAAAAGCAGGCTATCAAAACATAAGCAAAATGTATTAGCAATCACAGGGGATTTTTTCTAGTTTTATATTGACCAGTATAAGACTTAAACGTTGACATAAAAATAATTTTTAACACCAGAAAGTCCTTATTGCAAACAAGCTAACAAGCCTTAGTACACATTAATGCTTTGAACAGTGATTTAACAACAGCACATAACATTAATATTACCTGTGCCTGGGAAGAAGTTGCAGAAAGGACTTCTTCTGATGTTCCTCTTCTTCTGATGTTCCTATCTCTTCCCTCTACTAAATCTCTCCCCCAAATCAGTCTTTTTGTCCTCACTGCTGTACACATGCATTCCTTAACAAAGTTATTCTCTTTTTTTCATCATGTCCCGATTCTTGCTTGTGTACACTTTGATCGTGTCATGGGAACAGAAAATATTACATGGCCTTGGTTGGTCAGAGATCACTACAAGTATTCCTATTAAATTGTTCCTGTTTCTCCCTGTCTGGCAGCTGCCACATCCACCCTGTCTGTCCTTTGATTAGTTTCACTGTTAGGGAAGTAGACCACACACTGAGAACAATGGGTGCATTATAAAATAATCAACCCCTTATCAGCAAAATACTGCAGAGGCTGGAAATCTGATATAAAAACAAGAAATGCTGGAAATACTCAGCAGGTCTGGCAGCATCTGTGTAGAGAGAAGCAGAGTTAACATTTCAGGTCAGTGAAGGGTCACCGACCTGAAATGTTAATTCTGCTTCTGTCTCCACAGATCTGCCAGACCTGTTGAATATTTCCAGCATTTCTTGTTTTTATAACCCCTTAAAAGGTTTGTCTGGGAGCATGTGGTCAGAATTTCTCACAATCAAACAGTAGTAATAAAAATATGTCATAATTTTAAAATGAAACCTTAGCGCAATATATTACATCAAAATTCTTTTTCTTACACCTTTCCTAGTTATACATGTCATGATTGTATGTGTAGGCTTGAGTATTAGAGACTACACTGTACTTGGAAGAGAAACTGAAAGTAACTTTGTGTTTTGGGGAAAACATCTGACCAGGGGTTTGTAGTAAGGTCAGATAGGCATATGTAGCAGCAGTGATCAGAACTCTTCATTAAAGCTTGTTAAATCTTTGTTAAAGATAAATCTGTGACTTCAAGTGTGGTTCTTTGAGCCTGAGATGTGACAATACACAACAACAACTTGCATTTATATAGCACCTTTAACAAAGCCAGATGATAAGCCAAAATAAGATGACACAGGAAGTTCCTGGGATCAGAAGAGTAATTTGGAGAGCAAGGGTGATACTGGGCAGTGAAGTAATAGCTGGTCTGCAGAAGAGGCAACAAGAGAAGGATAACATATTAGGAAGTGAAGGGAAAGGAATATTAGGAGTCGGGAAAGGAAGATGTTAGGGGAGCAAGGAGTTAGAGGGTGAAGTAAGGTCACAGAGAGGGTTGCGAGGGGACAAGTGGTTGAAGGAGGTATTATGATGGCAGATGCAAAATGTGATCCAGATGAGTGGAGAAAGAGAGAAGTGCAACAGAAGAGAAATGCATAGAAGAGCAGAGGATGAGGTAGATACACACAGAATCAATAGCAGGAGGATGAAGGACACTACGCTCTGACCTCTATATAGCAATGCCTAGAGAAATCCACTAATAAATAATATGCATATATATAAATACATACATGCAGAATTCCATGTGGCATTGTGCACACTGAGTTGCAAAATATATTTTATAACAATATGCATGTCATGTCACATAGCAGAAAACATATTAGCCCAAGATTGCTATCAAAATAATGGTTAGACTAAAAGTATTTATCTGCAAATACCACAGCAACATCAGACAAAGGGCAGATGCATGAGTAAACGTGAAAATCAAAATGATGCTGTCTGAGATGCACAACTCCTTTGTTAGTTTCATGAAAATAGCATCTGGCTTCCCGCTCAAATGCACTGATCAGTATGATTGTGAAAGAATATAGGTATAATAGGCTTGATTAAGTAGAATTTGGAAGTAGTTAGTGTATTATGCTTTTAGAGTTAAAGATTGAATAAATGATTAGTTTTCAGAGCTCACTGATTTTCCCCTTTAAGATGGTAGAGTTAAATATTTCAAGGTCTCTGTTAGAATAGAATTGCTGTTAACAAGGGCTTGGAAGAGAAACACATACATTGAAATATCCTGTGTGACCTCAGTAAGAGTTAGCAATAAAACTTAATTGGTTTATGGAGTTGTTGTTCAGACAGGTCAGCTCCGGAGGTTGCTGTGGGTACCATGGAAAGGGCAATTAACAATAAATGGAATGTACTCACAGGAACAAGAGAGGTCAAGTAAACATTTTGACCAGATAAAAGCTCACAACTTCAAATTCCAGTAAAACATTAAATTAAATATATGGATTTTAAAGGGAACACAGAAAGATCACATCTAATGCAAAAGTCATACGACACCTTAGAAATAGTATAAAAATACAAGGTTTTGAAACAAACACTTAGGGATGTTGAATCCTCAACAACACTTCTCATCCCATGCCTTATTCGGGGATTTAAGGTACAAGTTTACTTTAAATTTTGATGGATATTCTGGATATTCTAAGATAATTTTGCTGTAACATTAGCAAGGTTAAACTTTTGGATTCTATATTAGAAAAAAGAATATGTGTTATATATCTAAGTACTATTTGATATTGTGATATACTTATCCACTTAAGAAGTTTATTGCATGTTAAATTATTTAATAAATATACAAAAGTTAATAAATTGTGTTGTATTCTGTGTACAACTACAAGAACCCCCTCTCTGTGTCTCTTTAAGTGGAGAGATACATATTGAAGAGAGTTTCTTATAACATCTGGGATATTTATGACATAGCCATAAAAATATTAGAAATAGTCTATCGGAAAGATGGTAAAATTCTCTGTTGGTTTTCTTTTTTGAGGGAAAGCTAGTGCAATTCTTTGGACCCAAATAAGTGTCTGAGAACTTGTCTGGTTTGAACTTGATTAATGGAGATTCGTGGGGATGTGCTTCTGATTTGGTTTAGTCCCTACAAGGGGTTAAAATCATAAATCACTTCGTGATGTTCCTGTACTTGCATGGTAGATACAAAGTAAACAGAAAGTTAAATCAAGTAATTTCAAGTCTAAGTACACTTTTAATGACATGATTGGGGCAGCACAGTGGTGCGGTGGTTAGCACCACCGCCTCACAGCTCCAGGGACCTGGGTTCAGTTCTAGGTGCTGCCTATGCGGGTTTGTAAGTTCTCCCTGTGACCATGTGGGTTTTTGCCGGGTGCTCCGGTTTCCTCCCCCAGCCAAAGACTTGCAGGTTGATAGTTAAATTGCCCCAAGTGTAGGTAGGTGGGCGGGAATATGGGATTACTGTAGGGTTAATATAAATGGGTGGTTGTTGGTCGGCACAGACTCGGTGGGCCGAAGGGCCTGTTTCAGTGCTGTATCTCTAAATAAATGAAGTGTTAATTATTGCCAGTCAACCTCTCTGCACTGAAAATTAACTATTATAAGTATGAAGTCTCATTCCTTCTAGTTTTATTGGATCGGATTTTGTGGTAGGAGTAATGGTGAGTTGATGAGTTGATCCATGCTCACTGTTAGTAGTGACCAAATCGGGCTGCAACTTCCAGCATCTGGACATGGGCAGTTAAACGTGGGAATCAGAAAGTTGCTGTCTGAGATAATTTACTTTTACAATGTGAGGCTCATTCCTCCAGATTGTAATTATTGTTGGAGATTTAAAAAAAATTCTTTTATTATTTTGGCCGGAATTTTACCGGAGGCGGACAGGAGTCAGCCACCAATTGAAAATTCGGTGGTGAAACCGCTTCCGCCTCATCTGGGGATCCGGCCTGCATTTTGCGGGTCCCCAGGCTTCAATTGCTGTGAGGCGGGACTTCCACCCGTTTGAGGTAGGAAATCCTGCCCTATAGAGATGTCGGCCAATCAGCAGGCCGGCAGCTCTTAGTCTCAGCCGTACCACTGGGAGCGGTGGCCACTGCTGGGACTGCAGCCCAGCATACAGAGAAGCTGCCTGGGAGCCGGGAAGGACGGTGAGTTTTGGTTGCTTCGATGGGGGTAATCGGTCAGGCCCCGGCAAGGCAATGCTGGTCAATTAGGGGGAAGGGGGGGCGTGTTGGGTCTTGGGGGTGGTTGAGGTAGCGGGGGCAGCCCTCAATCGGGCACGTGGTGCCCGATCATGAAGGCCACCCCGGGACGCTTGAAAGCTGCCAGGTTTCATTAAGCCCGCCCCAGGCCAATCAAGGCCCTTAAGTGGCCACTTAACAGCCATTTAAGAGCCTTTGCCCGCCTCCACGTGGATTGTACGAGTGGCAAGTGGGCGTGCTGGAGCCGGCGGGCTGTCTTTTGTCGCCGCCACCCTGTGTAAAGTGGCGGTGGAGGTGGGAACAGGTCGGGAAGGTGTCCGAGTGCCTCCCACTCCATTTTGCGCCCCCCCCACCCCCCCCCCCCCCCGGCACCATCCAGCTTGTCGGGGTGGCGTAAAATTACGACCTTTATCTTTCTGTCTTTTTTAATTCTAACTAATAATCCCATCTTTCTTTCCCTCTCTTTATTTTATTTTCTGTACATGATTTTAGATTGAAATAATTGTTCTAACTTACACTTCCTGGTTTCAGTAAGTCTCAGTAAGGATTCTTCAATTTGATTGGTTGAAGGGACTCATTATTGCCTTCCCTGTTCACATAGGCTTAGATCCCCTGTAGAGGACATTACGCTGTATTGGACTTGACTGTAAGTTGCCATGCAAAAGCCCACGAAAATCTGTGGGAAGCTGTAAATACAATGAATGCCGAGTGCCCTTCGTTCAGCGCTGACTACAGAATGTGGGCCAATCCTGCTGGATACTTAGAAATAATCACTTTTTTTTTTCAGTCGCTCTTTTCTCTCTCGAGTTAATTTCTTAACCATCTCTTTATTTCTCTCTCTATAACTGATTTGATATTGAATTAACCTACTCTAACTTACACATTTTATTCAGACCTTGCATTGTTTATTTAGGATCTGATTGGTTAAGAAGATATACAGGCATGATGGGCCAAATGTCCTCCTACTGTGCTGTACCATTCTCTGCCGGGAATTTTATGCAGCCCTCTCCTGTGTCTTTGGGATTGGGCTGGGAGGTGTGGGGGCCTAAAATCGAGTGGGAGGTGTCACCTACCCCCCCGCACCCCTCGCTGCTACTTTACCAGTGACAGACAGGAACTTCAGCACCTGAGGAGACCACCCAGTAATACCTAGCAGCCTCCTTGTGGACTGGGGGTGGATCCTCCTGATCAGGCACCCTGTTCCCCCGGAGGACCCACCACCGCCTGGAGGACCCACCCCCCCCCACCAGAAGCATGGACTGCCCCGCTGAAACTAATACCCCTGCCCTGCTCTCCGATTCCCACCCCCCTCATTGGGGCCCAGCTGATTGTTCCCAGTGAGGCCTGAACATCATTTACCTTTTTGAAGGGCGACATCCATCGTCCTCTTCTTGCTGGGTGCAGTCCCAGCAGTGGCCACCTCTCCCGCTGGCGCTGCTGGAACTGAAGAGCTGCTGGCCATCTGATTGGCCAGCAGCTCTTGGAAATGGGACTTCCTGCCTCAAAGGGGCAGAAGTCCTGACTGAGGTCAATTAAAGGCCTGGGCCATGCAAAGTTGCAGCGTGGCTTACAGGTCTGGTGGAAGCAGACTCGCCCCTGACTACTCAGCCAATGGCAGGGCCACCTTCACAATATAAAATTCTGGCCTATGATTCTGTACAGTCCACTAAGATCCCTAGATGTTCTGTAGAGGGCACTACATCTTTTCCATCTTGCACTTTCATCACAAAATATCATCAACAATAAACGGACAAGCACGAGTCTAACAACAGTGGGGGTCATTTGTTGCCCTGCCACAGGAAATTTTGTGCCATGATCAAAGTCATTGATTTACGATGGTAAAATATGTTAAATGTCTTCTTTTATTGGATGGTATTCCAGAATCTACTGCAAAGATTGGGGAAAAATTATGTAAACTATTTTTCCAAGGCTAACCTTTGTTATTACATGTTCCTTAACCAATGTATTAAATGTTTAGCACTTAGCTTACACAGAAAGATGGTTGCAGTACTAGATGGTGGAGGTGTATAGTAATAGTGAGAAATGGTGAATGAATCTGGTTTGACAGATGCAGGGTTTTTTTTATATCTAGGTTTCAGTTTATTAAGGTTACAGCTTAGGTATTTTAGGTTTCAGAGATGCTGGATTGGGTAGAACTGAGGTGCTGATGATGGGATTTAGTACTACCAGTGGATAGCTTTGGTAGCAATTAGGGGAGGGAGATAGTGCTGAAACATTAGAGTATCATGATGCAGGGACATGGGCTTCTAGGGTGGCAGAAGCAAAAGTTAAGAGTGCAGAGCAGGCTTAGGAACTTGGGACAGGAGGTGAAAGGAGACAATGACAAGTGGTGGCAAGGAATAGGTGTGGCTCAAATTTGGGTTGTCGTGTGTACCTGTGAAATTGTGATAGAAGGAAACATTGGGCTGAATTTTGTTGTGATGACGGGGATGCCGGCAGCAGGCCAGAAGGTGGGGGAGATCCTGCTTCGGCCCTCCATCAGACCCCCGAAGCCATTTAAAAGCGGGAAGACAATTAACTGCCCACTGTTGGGGTGTCATGTCCCAGCGGTGGCAGGCCCCTCTGCTTTCTATTAAATTGAAGTGAAGGCGGGAAGAGGCCCTTAAGTGACTATAAATTGGCCACTTAAGGGCGTCAATTGGACCAGGGTGGGAAGACCATCATGGCCTCCCCAACACCAGACTAAATTGGAAGGTGTCGGGAAGACGATGGGCACTCTGCCCCGCCACTGCCCACACGCCTTCCGTTCCCGTCCTAAGGGGGCCTGCAAAATCCAACCCATTGTGTGGAAACAATGTACCAGATTTATGGGATCAGAAATTAGTCAAACTGCTTTGTAGGTGTGGGAATTTAGAAATGGGTTGAATGTTGTGATGGTGGTTGAAGTCCTGCCGCCAGGGGAGGGAACCGTGAGGCATATTCCCAGTGGTGGCCAATTAAGTAGCCACCGATAGGGCTGCCCTGTTAAGGACAACGGCCCATCCCCAAGAGCTTCTGGCCCATCTGTATGTGCCTCTCTCTTTGGGCTGAATTTTGTTCTGAAGACAGGGGTCCCGGCAGCGGGCCGGAATGTATGGGAGACCACGCCTCGGCCCTCCATCAGGGTCCCGTTGCAATTCCATGGCGGGTAGGCAATTAACTGCCCACTGTCTGGAACAGTGTCCCTTTAGGGCATGTGCTCCTGCCTCCAGAGAGTACCTGCAGTACTGGCAGTGAAACTGGGAGCAGTGGCCACTGCTGGTACTGCTGGAAGCTCTGCAGCAGCGAGGACGTCCGGGACACCAGGAGAGGTGAGTGGGGTCGGGGTCACTGCGGCCATTCAGGCAGGCCCCAGCGATGGGGTTGGTTGGTTGGGTGGGCAGAGAGGGTGAGAGGAGAGTCTTCCTGGAGGGGCAGCAATCACTGCTGCCCTGGATTGCCCCCAAAGGAGGGATCCACACTACCCCATTAGAGGCAGGCAGGCCTTTCTTGGCGGTGTCTCCCAATGGCGGCGGGCCCCTCCACCTTCTATTACATTGAGGTGGAGGTGGGAAGAGGCCTCTAAATGTCCACTAGTTAACCACTCAAGGACCTCAATTGGCCTGGGGTGGGAAGGCCATCCTTGGCCTTCCCCGCCTCGGACTAAATTGGAAGGCGTCAGGCAGGTGGCAGGCACTCCTCCCACTCCCCCTTGCCTTCCGATACAATTTTATGGGCCCCCTCGCCTCCGTTTCCATCTCAATGAGGCCCATAAAATTCAGCCCTTTATATCTTTCTCTGTCCTTGTGGCTTCTCATTCTTTCTCTGAACTTTACGTCTTTCTCTCTCAATGTATCCCAAATTATGCCTCGTCTCTTGATACCTATAGCTCCTACTTTCTCTGTCTCCTGATCATTTTCTCCCTCACTCTCCCTCTCCCTGTTCTTCTACTTTATTTTGCTGTCCTGACATTAAATAAAAACTACTGCTGCTACATGCCCCCTTCCAAAGTTTCTCCGAAGCTTTGCTGTTTTTTTTGGACATTTTGGAAAAATCTGCCTCCTTCTCAGTTGTTTGTGGTCCTGACTCTCTATGAGCGATGCTTCTCTGAGAAGCGAAGAATTTGGATGGAAAACATAGAGGAATTTCAAACACAGAAACTGCTACTGTGCAGGAAAGTTTAATCATTTTCTTGTAAACGTTTTCATCACGAAGCCAGCGAGTAAAATAAAATTGGTAATAGTGAAAATAATGAAATTTAAAATAGACAAATCTCCAGGACCTGGTGGTTTCCACCGCAGGATATTAAAATAAATAGGTGAGGAAATTGCAGATGCATTAGTCATGACTTTCTAAATCTCTCTAGATTCGGGAATTGTGCCTTTGGATTGAAAAATTGTAAGTGGCACTCTAATATTTAAGAAGAACTGGAGTGAGAAACCAGGTGACTATAGGCCTCCCAGCTTAACATCAGTTTTGGGGAAGTTGCTGGAATCTATGATCAGAGACAGAATGACTGAACACAGATTAATTGCTGTTTGATTTATTCTGACAGTTGCTACAATTCTACAAGGCTGGGAACTAAATATTCAAGGGTATTTGACATTTTGGAAGGATAGGAAAAAAGGAAAAGGAGATGGGGTAGCTCTGTTAATAAAGGATGAGATCAGTACGGTAGTGAGAAATGATCTTGGCTCGGAAGATCAAGATGTAAAATCAGTTTGGGTCGAGATAAGAAATAGCAAAGGCAAGAGTTCACTTGTGGGAGTAGTTTATAGGCCCGCTAATAGTAGCTAGACTGTAGGACAGAATATTAATCAAGAAATAATGGGAGGGGGCAGTGTAGGAAAGGTACTGAAATAATCATGGGCAATTTTAATCTTCATATATATTGGACTAATCAAATTGGCAACGGTAGCCTGGAAAATGACTTCATCGAGTGTATTAGGGACAGTTTCTTAGAATGTTATGTTATGGAAGCAACCCGAGAGCAGGATTTAGACCTGGTAAATGTGTAATGAGACAGGATTAATAAAAGACCTCATAGTAAAGCTTGGCAAGAGTGATCATAACTTGATAGAATTTCACATTCAGTTTGAGGGTGAGAAGTTTGGGTCTGAAACTAGTGTCTTAAACTCAAATAAAGGCAATTACAAGGGTATGAAGACAGAATTGACTAAAGTAGACTGAGAAAATAAAAAGGTAAGAGAGTAGAGAAGCAGTGGCAGACATTTAAGGAGATATTTCATAACTCTCAACAAGTATATATTCAATTGAGAAAGAAGGAAGCACCATCCATGGGTAACTAATAAAGTTAAGGATGATATCAAATTAAAAGAAAAGGTGTACAATGCTGCAAAGATTAGTGGTAGGCCAGAAGATTGGAAAATTTTTGAAACCAGCCGCAGATGGCTTAAAAAAAGGGAGAAATTAGAGTATGAGAGTAAACTAGCAAGAAATATAAAAATAGACAGTAAAAGTTTCTACAAATATATGAAAAGGAAGAGAGTAGCTCAAGTAAGTGTTGGTCCCTTAGAGGATGAGACTGAGAAATTAATAATGGGAAACATGGACATGCCAAAGATATTGAACAAGTATTTTGTATCTGCCTTCACTGCAGAAAACAAAAACAGCATTCCAAGCATAGCAGAAAATCAAGAGGGTGAATGGAGGGAGGAACTTAAAACAATCACTATCAGTAGAGAAAAAGTACAAGGAAAACTAATGGGACTAAAGGTTGACAAGTCTCCTGGACCTGATGGCCTGCATCCAAGGGTCTTAAAAGAAATGAGAGCAGAGATAATGGATGCATTGCTCGTAATCTTCCAAAATTCCCTAGATTCTGGCAAGGTCCCAGTTGATTCGAAAACCATAAATGTAACACCTCTATTCAAGAAAGGGTCGTAACAGAATGCAGGAAACTATAGTACAGTCGCCTAACATATGTCATTGTGAAAATACTAGAATCCATTATTAGGGAAATGGTAGCAGGACATTTAGAAAATCATAATACAATCAGACAATCAACGTGGTTTTATGAAAAGGAAATCATGTTTGACAAATTTATTAGAGTTCTTTGAAAATATAACAAGCAAGGTTTTGGGGGTAATATATTAGCTCCCATACATGGGTGCACTAGTAGCCATTCCTCTAGGAATGCGGCATGACTTGGAGCATGAACGGACGTCACGCAGTGCAGGACGAGCTGCTGGAAGAGAGAGGAGGAGAAACGGGAGATGGGTTCTCAGCAGGAAGTTATATCAGCCCAAAGTGTTCAGGGAGCAATTCTACTACCTGAACTTTAATGAGAAACAATGGCTGGAATTTTACCGGCATGTCTTGAGCCCTACCGCCGGGACCAAATGTGGGTCCTGAACCCATGCGGGCGGAAAGCGGGACTGCAAGAGCAATTTTATGAGCGATGGTCAATTAAGAGACCGCCACATGGACCATTGTCCCATTAAGGAGGGTGGTATGTCTCTGCGAGCCTCTGGCACTGCACCAGCAGAGAGGACACATCAATGGACACTGCATGGCTACCGGTAAGTGGGATCTGGGCTCACCGGGGCCAGTCAGGCAGGCCCTGACAAGTGGCCCCGCTGCCCCCTACTGGTGGCAATGGTCACCCCCACGACAATCCCCTGCCACTTGTCAGGGCCTGCCTGACTGGCCCTGGTGAGCCCAGACCCCACTTACAGGTAGCCATGCAGTGTCCATTGATGGTGACCTCTCTGCTGGTGCAGTGCCAGCAATGGCCACTGCTCCTGATGGCACTGCTGAGACTGAAGAGCTGCCAGCCCTCTGATTGTCCTGCAGCTCTTGGGGGCGGGATCCCATTGTTTAAAAGGACAAGAGCTCTGACGGCAACGAACCAGTTGCCAGTCAAACAGAAAATGTCGCCGGGGTTCCACCAACAGCCGAGGCAGGGTTGGCCCAGGATTTTAGGCTCATCGTCAGGGCCCCCGTCGCTCCGACAAAATTCCTGCCAATGTGTGAGTCATCTGCACTTCTGCAAGGTCAGACCTCATCTGCAGTAATGCATTCAGTTTGGGTACCAAGCCTCAGGAAGGATCTATTGACCTTGAAGGGGCTACAGAACAGATGCACCGGAATGATTCCTGGACTTAAAGTATTAAATTATAAGCAGAGGTTGCATAAACTTGGCTTGTATTCCCTTGAGTTCTTTATCTTCAAAGGTGTTCAGAGGGAGAGAGAGAGACAGAGAGAAATGTCCTGACTCCAGAGAAGTATGCAAAATCTGCTGCGGCTGCAGACGATGGGGGTCGAGGTCAAGGAGGACCTCCATGAGGTGAAGAGCCAGCAGGCCTCGCTCTTTGCCACGGAGGCCTCCAAGATCATCTTCCGGTCCAGAGTCCGTTCCATTGAGCAGGATGAGATGTGCTCACGTTACTTCTTCCAAAAGGTACACAGAGAGAGCTCTGTTATCAGCAGCCTGAAGGAAGAGGATGGCTCGATAACGTCTTTGCAGTCTGACATACTAAGGATTAGCAAATCCTTTTATGCTGGGCTGTATGACGCGAAGCCCACAGACAGGAGAGCTTCCCAGTCCTTCCTGTCATCTATCACAGAGGTCTTAGATGACAGCATGAGGGAGAGACTGGACAAGCTGCTAACTCTGGACGAGCTGACCTGTCAAGTTCTTCGAGACGAGTAAAACTCCCGGAAGCGATGGCTTACCGGTGGAGTTGTATTTGGCCCTGTGGGACTGGGTCGGACTGGACCTGCTGGAAGTATACGAGAGTATGCTCCTGGCCAGCAGCATGTCAGAATCCATGAGGAAAGGCATCATCACCCTCATTTACAAGCGGAAGGGGAAGAGGGCAGAAATCAGAAATTGGCGGCCCATCTCACTGCTTAATGCTGACTACAAGATTCTGTCCAAAGTCATAGCCAGTCGAGTCAAGTCTGCTCTGGAGTTGGTGATTCACCCTGACCAGACCTGCACTGTACCCGGCAGGAAGATCTCTGATAGTCTTGCGCTACTCAGGGATACGATCGTCTATGTACGGGACGGGAGGGTGGACACCTGCCTCATCAGCCTGGACCAGGAGAAGGCTTTTGACAGGATATCGCACACCTACATGATGGACATGCTTTCCAAAATGGGGTTTGGGGAGGGAATCTGCAATTGAATCAAACTGCTCTACACAAACATCAGTAGCGCAGTCTCAATCAATGGGTGGGAATCAGTAAGTTTCCTGATCCAATCTAGAGTCAGACAGTGCTGTGCTCTCTCCCCAGTCTTGTTTGTTTGCTGTATTGAACCCTTTGCTGAGTCTGTTAGGAAGGATGCGAGCATAAGAGGGGACAATCCCAGGCAGTGGAGGGATTCAGGTTAAAACCTCCCTGTACATGGATGACGTCGCCGTCTTCTGCTCGGATCCGCTGTCCATGCGCAGACTGATGAGTGTCTGCGACCAGTTCGAACTGGCCTCGGGAGCCAAAGTAAACCACGGCAAGAGCGAGGCCATGTTCTTTGGGAACTGGGCTGACCGATCTTTTGTCCCCTTCACCGTCAGGTCAGACTACCTGAAGGTGTTGGGGATATGGTTCGGAAGGGCGGGGGCGTGCACCAAAACCTGGAAGGAGCGAGTAGCCAGGGTACAACATAAGCTGAGCATGTGGGGGCAGCGATCTCTCTCCATTGTGGGTAAGAACCTGGTAATCAGGTGCGAGGCGCTCACGTTGTTGCTCTACGTGGCGCAGGTCTGGCCCATACCCCACTCCTGCACTTTGGCGGTCACCCGAGCCATTTTCCGCTTCATCTGGGGATGCAAAATGGACCGGGTCCGGAGAGACATGATGTTCAAACCTCTGGATAAGGGCGGGAAAAATGTACCCAACATCGCCCTCATCCTGATGACTACCTTCAAGTGCGGCTGCATCAAGCTATGTGTAGACCTCCAGTACGCAAACTCCAAGTGTCACTATGTGCTGAGGTTCTATCTGTCCCCGGTGTTGCAAAGGATGGGCCTGGTCACATTGCCGCAGAACGCTCCATCCAGTTGGACTGTGCCGTACCACCTATCCTTCGTGGAACAGTTTCTGCGGAAAAACACCTTTGACCACCAATCCATCAGGCAGTGGTCTGCACGGAATGTCCTCAAGGCCCTACGGGAAAAGGAGACGGTGGATCCTGTCGGATGGTTCCCCCAGCAGACTGTCAAAGTCATTTGGCGGAATGCCTCATCACCAGAACTTTCAAACAAGCACCAAGATGTAGCTTGGCTGGTGGTGAGAAGAGCCCTCCCCGTCAGATCTTACCTGCACGCCCGAAGTCGCATCCCCTCCGCACAATGCCCTCGAGGTGGTTGTGAGGGGAAGAGACGGTTGCCCACCTCCTTCTGGAATGTGTCTTTGCAAAGCAGGTGTGGAAAGATATGCAGTGGTTTTTGTCGAGGTTCATCCCAAGCAGCTCTGTAACACAGCAGTCTGTGCTCTACGGGCTGCTCCCAGGGACGCACACCAAGATAAACATCAACTGCTGCTGGAGGACGATCAATTCGGTGAAAGATGCCCTTTGGTCTGCCCGAAACTTGCTGGTCTTCCAGCGCAGAGAGTTGTCCACGACCGAATGTTGCAGACTGGCACATTCCATGGTCCAGGACTACGTGCTGAGGGACACACTAAAGCTTGGGGCAGCCGCAGTAAAGGCTCAATGGGGAAAGACCACTGTGTAAGGTCCCCCCACCAAGCTGAACTGAGGGGCTGGATTCATGGAAAACCCCTCAAACTGTATCCGGAAAATCTTTGTTTGCTGTAAAATGTAGATGGCAGGAAAAATGAAATGGAAGGGTTGTGAGGCAACTCACTCCTGTTTTGAAGGAAACTGACCTCTTTTGCACTGTTAGTATTTTTTGACTTGGTGCTGTTTGGAACTATTTTGTCATGTATTTCTTACAGATTTTTATGAATAAAGTATATTTTGAAAATCAAAAAAAGTATTCCCTTGAGTTTAGAAGATTGAGGAGTTAATCTAATCGAGGTATTCAAAGTGATCAAGGATTTGATAGGATGGATGGTCTGGGAAATCCAGAACAAGAGGACTTAATCTTAAAATTAAAGCTAGACCATTTAAGAATGAAATCAGGAAGCACTGTGTGATTCAAAGGGTAGTGAATACCTGGATCTAGTTCCTGAAAACACTGAGGATGCTGGGACAGTTGAAATTTTCAAGAATGAGGTTGATATTTTTATTAGATAAGGGTGTCAAGGGGAAACAAAGTTGAAATAAAGAGCAACTATGATCTAATTGAATGGCGGAATAGGCTGGAGGGGCTGAATGACCTACTCCTGTTCCTATGCTGTGCTGGATCGAAGAGTTTGGGGGATGGAGGACTGGTGCCATTTGAAGGCATCATGGCAGCTGCCAGGAAAGCAGACACAAAACTGCATGATGTGACCATTGAAGGAATGGAAACCTTTATGGTTCTTGAAGGCTGTTGACACATTGGCAGGAACCCTGATGGCTACCTGGCTGCAGTCAATCATAACTGGCACTTGGGAGAAGCCTGCTATTTTTGCACAACCTACGGCCCTTTCCTATGACTCCTGGTATCCATGGGGAATATGATATTTTTACTGGTCTTTGCTAGGAGGGCATCAGTAACCTGTTTGATACATGTGTGGGCTCCGGACTTACTAATGTCATTTATGTCCTCTGCTGCAGCCTGGAGAGAGCTCGAGGTAACAAAATTGAGGGCTGCAGTGACTTTCATTGCCACAGACAGGCCTTTCAGTGAGAGACTGCAGAAGTCGGTGACAGCCTCTCTGTAGAAATGCTGTCTCTTTATATGCCATCCATCAATTTACATGCAGTGCCGACGACATCATTGTCTGGATAATTAATGTAAATTGCGAAGAGCAGTGGTCTCAACTTGGATCCCTGTGTGAGAATCGACACAGATCACCACACACAACCATTTCCATTAATGACAACCCTCTGTCTGCAAGAATGCAACCAATTCCATATCTAATCCTGGATATGTCCTGTTTACCCAGTTTACTCTGTTTTTTAATTGTCTTCTGAGTCCTAATATAGTTTAAAAAAGAAGCTTTGCTAATGCTGTCACAGGACAGCACAGTGGCGCAGTGGTTAGCACCGCAGCCTCCAGCGACCCGGGTTCAATTCTGGGTACTGCCTGTGTGGAGTTTGCAAGTTCTCCCTGTATCTGTGTGGGTTTTCTCCGGGTGCTCCGGTTTCCTCCCACAAGCCAAAAGACTTGCAGGTTGGTAGGTAAATTGGCCATTATAAATTGCTCCTAGTATAGGTAGATGGTGGGGATGTGGTAGGGAACATGGGATTAGTGTAGGATTAGTATAAATGGCTGGTTGATGGTCGGCACAGACTCGGTGGGCCGAAGGGCCTGTTTCAGTGCTGTATCTCTGAACTCAACTTCTCCACAATCAGCTTAGCTAATCTTTTGGCTGTTCTACTGCATAAGGTTACTCTGGTACTTCTCTCTGTTCTCCTAGGAATTATTTTCTTCTAATTTGTAAAAGTACCTTTGCTTAAAGAGTTAATAGTGGTAATATTTTGAGTTGCATGTGTTGACTGCTGTAATTTCACTGTAAGTGCGACAGAAACCCCATTTATGCGCACAAACAGGTTTTTGGCCGCCCTTCCAGTAAAGTTACAGCGGTGGAGGGGGAGCAGTTCCAAGGAAATTCCCAGCCTATATACCATCATTTGATGGTGTGATCACAATCTGTGCCACTTCACTGCTCAGATAAAAGTTAGGAAATCGGATTAAGTGTCCTCTACAGACATACCGAGGAATCATGGAAACTAGCAGTTAACATTCTAATACTGGAAAACCCAAAGCAGATGTTTACCTATCAGATTTCAAGGAAGTGCATAGCTCACATACTGTTTATAATATATTACTAGTTATCTCACATGACAACACGCACTGCACTGTACAGTTTGCTGGCTCCACTTCTGACAGTTTCGGAGTGAAGAATGGAGTGAAACAGGGTTGTGTCCTAGCCCAAACCCTGTTTGGTATCTTCTTCTCTATGCTCCTTAACTTCACTTTCCCTGCAGTTATGGAAGGAGAAAACTTGCACACCAGGTCAGACGGCAAGCTTTACAATCCATCAAGGCTAAAAGCAAAATCACATCGCGTCCTGATCAGAGAACTCCTCTACACTGATCATGCTGTGCTAGTCGCTCACACGGAAACTCAGCTACAAAGACTCATGGACTGTTTCTGCCATGCCTGTGGTTAGAGAATTCTGCAACTTTGGATCCGCTGTGGCAGACAATCTGTCCCTTGATGCAGAGCTCGATACACATATAGGGAAAGCAGCTACCACCTTTGGCCGACTTGCAAAATGCGCATGGAATAACACCAAGCTGACCCTTAAGACCTAGCTGATGGTTTATAAGGCTTGTGTTCTCAACTCCTTGCTGTATGGCTGTGAAACATGGGTGATCTACTGTTACCAGGAAAAGAAGCTGAACAATTTCCATCTTCGCAGTCTGCAGTGCATTATGGGTATATCCTGGCAGGACAAAATCACGAATGCGGCAGTTCTTGCAAAAGCAGAGCTCCCAAGTGCATTGGCACTGATCAAATAGAGGCGATATCCATGAATTGGGCAAGTCCGCATGATGGAAGACGGTTGCATACCCGAGGTCCTTCGAATTGGTGAGGTAGCTGGAGCCAGATGGCCAGTGGGGCGCCCAAAGCTCTGCTTCAAGGATGCTTGCAAGCGTCACATGAAGGCCCTAAATATCGACTATCGCACCGGGGAGTCGCTAGCTGATGAGAGATGGAAATGGCGACACCTCTTGTGGGCTGTTGTGCACCAACATAATGACCAGTGGCTACAGCAGCTTGGCAACAGGCGCCAACGCTGAAAGCAACAACCCAAAATGTCACCTGGCAGCTTCATGTGTGGCAGCTGTGGCAGAGTCTGCCTCTCGAGGATTGGCCTCCACAGCCATCAGCAAAGATGCACCAAGAGAAGACACCCCACCTAAATGTACATTTTGCTGCATGTCCATCATCTATTGAAGATGGAAGGATGCCAACACAGCTATTTCTCACACTGTTGTCCAGAAGCTGGACAACTTTAAGCGACGGGCCCTGTTGGAAAGGGGCTGTGGAGTGGTCCTAAAATTGCAGTGCTGCACTTAATGCCCCTTTCCTCCTTTCTACTCGCCCACCATTTTCCTCCGCACAAGACTGGCCAAGAGGGTGTGGGAAAATGGCGCACTGACACGGAACATAAAAGTCCGAGTGTTTCAAGCCTGTGTCCTCAGTACCTTGCTCTACGGCAGCGAGGCCTGGACAATGCATATCAGCCAAGAGTTGTCGAGCGAGGGAGCCGTGGTTTACTCAAGAAGTTGAAGCGCTTGTCAAGAGGAAGAGGGCGGCTTATGTTAGGATGAGACGTGAAAGCTCAGTTAGGGCGCTTGAGAGTTACAAGCTAGCCAGGAAGGATCTAAAGGGAGGGCTAAGAAGAGCAAGGAGAGGACACGAGAAGTCATTGGCGGATAGGATCAAAGAAAACCCTAAGGTTTTCTATAGGTATATCAGGAATAAAAGAATGATAAGAGTTAGAACAGGGCCAATCAAGGATAGTAGTGGGAAGTTGTGTGCGGAATCAGAGGAGATAGGGGAAGCGTTAAATGAATATTTTTCGTCAGTATTTACAGTAGAGAAAGAAAATGTTGCCGAGGAGATTACTGAGATACAGCCTACTAGGCTAGATGGGATTGAGATTCACAAGGAGGAGGTGTTAGCAATTTTGGAAAGAGTGAAAATAGATAAGTCCCCTGGGCCAGATGGGATTTATCCTAGGATTCTCTGGGAAGCCAGGGAGGAGATTGCAGAGCCGTTGTTGTTGATCTTTATGTCGTCATTGTCGACAGGAGTAGTGCCGGAGGACTGGAGGATAGCAAATGTTGTCCCCTTGTTCAAGAAGGGGAGTAGAGACAGCCCTGGTAATTATAGACCTGTGAGCCTTACTTCGGTTGTGGGTAAAATGTTGGAAAGGGTTATAAGAGATAGGATTTATAATCATCCTGAAAAGAATAAGTTCATTTGCGATAGTCAGCACGGTTTTGTGAAAGGTAGGTCGTGCCTCACAAACCTTATTGAGTTTTTCGAGAAGGTGACCAAACAGGTGGATGAGGGTAAAGCCGTGGATGTGGTGTATATGGATTTCAGTAAGGCGTTTGATAAGGTTCCCCACGGTAGGCTATTGCAGAAAATATGGAAGTATGGGGTTGAAGGTGATTTAGAGCTTTGGATCAGAAATTGGCTAGCTGAAAGAAGACAGAGGGTGGTGGTTGATGGCAAATGTTCATCCTGGAGTTTAGTTACTAGTGGTGTACCGCAAGGTTCTGTTTTGGGGCCACTGCTGTTTGTCATTTTTATAAATGACCTGGATGAGGGTGTAGAAGGGTGGGTTAGTAAATTTGCGGATGACACTAAGGTCGGTGGAGTTGTGGATAGTGTCGAAGGGTGTTGTAGGGTACAGAGGGACATAGATAGGCTGCAGAGCTGGGCTGAGAGATGGCAAATGGAGTTTAATGCGGAGAAGTGTGAGGTGATTCACTTTGGAAGGAGTAACAGCAATGCAGAGTACTGGGCTAATGGGAAGATTCTTGGTAGTGTAGATGAGCAGAGAGATCTTGGTGTCCAGGTATATAAATCCCTGAAAGTTGCTACCCAGGTTAATAGGGCTGTTAAGAAGGCATATGGTGTGTTAGCTTTTATTAGTAGGGGGATCGAGTTTCGGAGCCACGAGGTCATGATGCAGCTGTACAAAACTCTGGTGAGGCCGCACCTTGAGTATTGCGTGCAGTTCTGGTCACCGCATTATAGGAAGGATGTGGAAGCTTTGGAAAGGGTGCAGAGGAGATTTACTAGGATGTTGCCTGGTATGGAAGGAAGGTCTTACGAGGAAAGGCTGAGGGACTTGGGGTTGTTTTCGTTAGAGAGAAGGAGGAGGAGAGGTGACTTAATAGAGACATACAAGATAATCAGAGGGTTAGATAGGGTGGATAGTGAGAGTCTTTTTCCTCGGATGATGATGGCAAACACGAGGGGACATAGCTTTAAGTTGAGGGGTGAAAGATATAGGACAGATGTCAGAGGTAGTTTCTTTACGCAGAGAGTAGTAGGGGCGTGGAACGCCCTGCCTGCAACAGTAGTAGACTCGCCAACTTTAAGGGCATTTAAGTGGTCATTGGATAGACATATGGATGAAAATGGAATAGTGTAGGTCAGATGGTCGGTGCAACATCGAGGGCCGAAGGGCCTGTACTGCGCTGTAATGTTCTAATGTTCTAATGTTCTAATTAGTGACGTCTCAATTCATTCCATCTTTGCTGACTCCGGAGAAACCTTGCCATCAAGTGGCAGGACTGTACCTCCAACGCAGAAATCCTTGAGGCGGCCAACATCCCCAGCATTTACACCCTACTGAGCCAGCGGCGCTTGAGATGGCTTGGACATGTGAGCCGCATGGAAGATGGATCCCCAAGGATGCATTGTACAGTGAGCTCGTCACTGGTATCAGACCCACCAGCCGTCCATGTCTCCGCTTTAAAGACGTCTGCAAACGCGACATGAAGTCCTGTGACATTGATCACAAGTCGTGGGAGTCAGTTGCCAGTGATCGCCAGAGCTGGCGGACAGCCATAAAGGCGGGGCTAAAGAGTGGCGAGTTGAAGAGACTTAGCAGTTGGCAGGAAAAAAGACAGAAGCGCAAGGAGGGAGCCAACTGTGTAACAGCCCCGACAACCAATGTTGTCTGCAGCGTCTGTGGAAGAGTCTGTCACTCTAGAATTGGCCTTTATAGCCACTCCAGACGCTGCTCCACAAACCACTGACCACCTTCAGGTGCTTACCCATTGTCTGTCAAGACAAGGAGGCCAAAGAAGAGAAGAAGTCCCCATTTTACAGAAGGCCTTTACTCAGATGGTCAAGGTGCCAGCCTGAAGCAGTAAGAGCCTCATTAAAGTGTTTAAATTGCTGTCCTATCATATCAATTGGACCCCAATACCACTTCTGTCACAAAAGTGGAAGTAGAGTGCACTGCTGGGCTTACCCAGTATTGGCTGCTGCAGGCATGAAATGACATTTTGAGGTACAATTTAAAGGGTACTCACTTAAAGTACTCAGCTGATTGGACTCTGTTTGCAATGAAACTGGCTGTATTTCTTCAGAAGTCTTCCTATTGGAAATTGCTGATCTTTCTCTGCTTCAAACCTTCACAAAGTCCAGGATAGGTTGAGGAGCAGACATGTTGTTATCCTGAGAGAGGGCAACATGTGTCACTCTCATTGTACCACTGTCCCTCCCATAGGGTGGCAGCTCATCATTCCCACTGATCTACAGGAGAGTGGATTGTTGTAAAAGATCTGTAACATGATTCAATCCCCGAGTAATGCATTCCACAAGCCTTTCCAAGATGGATGAGATGGTGGAGTCCAGACTGAATGGTACCAGTTTCAGCTTTGATTAAAATAGCAATGATTGTGACACAAACTCCTGTACAGAGGGCCTGGTTGCAGCAGCCATAGGGGTGGCCACACGCTCCATAGAGGCTGCAGAGAGTTGATGCCTTGCACCAGAATGGCACACAGAATGGAAGCAGACCTCTTGCAATACTCTCAGGTGTAGCAGTTCCTAGCCAGACATTCTAGTATCTAATACAATTGTAGGTGTGCCGAAAATTGCTTTTTGTATGAAGGCTTAGCCCTTAAATACAACATCTCTAACTTCTTCTGCAGAGTTAGGAGCTAAGCTTGCCCTCCAACAAGTCATATCCTGGTTGTCCATTACACTATGTGCTGTGCCTTCTCACTTGTACTCTGCTATTCACCCTGTGCAGATCCCTGTAACTCATCATTTATCCCATTCGGGATGCTGAATTCCGTGCCAGCACTTTTGAGGGATGAAGCAAGTGCCAATGGTTCCAAGTGATGTTCTGCAGGTCCAAATCTTGAAATGGACCTGGAAAAAAGGAGAGAGGGGCAAGCATCACCGTAGCACAGAAAGGTTAGGCAGTTTTAGATGACTGGCAGGATTATTCAGCACCAGGTAGTTATGCTGCTTATATGTATGATTCCCTGAGGAAAGCAAAAATCTGCAAGTATTATGCAGATATCCTGCTGAGCATGGCCTCCAGACTTGCCTTCACTGAAGCTCTTGCACATCTGTGAGGCTCTGGATTGAAGCTGGCCTTCCCAATTCTGATCCTCTCCCTGTTGTGAGATAGCTCCACCTGCAGAAGGGCAGGGAGTGCGTTAGTGTGTGGTTATTGTAAAGGGTTGTGCAGATGTCTGAGGCAGCTTCATTTAGTGTATACACTGAGACACAGTATGTTGTGAGTATGATGGGAAGGCAATCATGTACAAGAAAATGAGAATAGTTAGCAGTGGAGTAAAATACTTAGCAGTGTGTGATTGGAATGAGGATAGTTTGTGCAGTGTTCCCTTGTGACTGTTATAGAAGCATGTGGAGCAGGGAAGGGAATTGTTTGGAGTGCTAGGGATGGAGGTGGTTGGGGGTGGGGTCGGTGCGGTGATGGGGGAGGGGGTAGTGGGGGATGTGCTGAGACCTGATCTAATACAAAGAAATAAAAATAAATGCACCGTATTCACCCTTGCTATTTGGGTAGGTTGGAACTATGTCCTGGGATTGATGCTGTGCGTATTGACATTATTTTCCACCTCCATCTACACTTGCTGCAGTGCCTGCTTGGGCACCCTACTGTCACAGGACCTGCCTATGTACACTCACCTGCTGCACAGTCACCTTCACTGATGTATCAGACAATTGAGGTGTTCTTGCCTGAAATATCGTGCTCTCCAGAAACCTCCCAGAAACAGTATAGATTCGTTTTTTATTCATTCATGGGATGTGGGCTTCGCTGCCCTTGAGAAGGTGGTGGTGAGCTGCCTTCTTGAACCGCTGCAGTCCATGTCAGGTAGGTACACTCACAGTGCTGTTCGGAAGGGAGTTACAGGATTTTAACCCGGCGACAGTGAACGAACGGCGACATAGTTCCAAGTCAGGATGGTGCGTGGCTTGGAGGGGAACTTGCAGGTGGTGGTGTTCCCATGCATTTTCTGCCCTTGTCCTCCTAGGTGTTAGAGGTCGTGGGTTTTGAAGGTGCTGTCTAAGGAGCCTTGGTGCGTTGCTGCACTGCATATTATAGATGGTACACACTGTTGCCACTGTGCGCCGGTGGTGCACGGAATGAATGTTTGTAGATGGGGTGCCAATCAAACGGGCTGCCGAGTCCTGGATGGTGTCGAGCTTCTTGAGCGTTGTTGGAGCTGCACCCACCCAGGCAAGTGGAGAGTATTCCATCACACTCCTGACTTGTGCCTTGTAGATGGTGGACAGGTTTTGGGGAGTCAGGAGGTGAGTTACTCGCCTCAGGATTCCGAGCCTCTGACCTGCTTTGTAGCCACGGTATTTATATGGCGACTCCAGTTCAGTTTCTGGTCAATGGTAGCCCCAAGGATGTTGATAGTGGGGGATTCAGTGATCATAATGCCATTGAATGTCAAGGGGAGATGGTTAGATTCTCTCTTGTTGGAGATGGTCATTTCCTGGCACTTGTGTTGCACGAATGTTACTTGCCACTTATGAGACCAAGCCTGGATATTGTCCAGGTCTTGCTGCATTTCTACACGGACTGCTTCAGTATCTGAGGAGTGGTGAATGGTGCTGAACATTGTGCAATCATCAGCGAACATCCCCACTTCTGACCTTATGATCAAAGGAAGGTCATTGATGAAGCAGCTGAAGATGGTTGGGCCTAGGACACTACCCTGAGGAACTCCTGCAGTGATGTCCTAGAGCTGAGATGATTAACCTCAAACAACCATAACTATCTTTCTTTGCGCTAGGTATGACTCCAACCAGCGGAGAGCTTTCTCCCTGATTCCCATTTTGCTAGGGCTCCTTGATGCCATACTCGGTCAAATGCTGCCTTGACGTCTAGAGTCCTCTTGAGTTCAGCTCTTTTGTTCATGTTTGAACCAAGGCTGTAATGAGGTGAGGAGCTGAGTGGCCCTGGCAGAACCCAAACTGAGTGTCACTGAGCAGGTTATTGCTAAGCAAGTGCCACTTGATAGCACTGTCAATGACACCTTCCATCACTTTACTGATGATTGTAAGTAGAGTGTTGGGGCGGAAATTGGCCGGGTTGGACTTGTCCTGCTTTTTGTGTATAGGACATACCTGGGCAATTTTCCACATTGCGGGGTAGATGCCAGTGTTGTAGCTATACTTGAACAGCTTGGCTAGGGGCGCGACAAGTTCTGGATCACAGGGTCTTCAGTACTGTTGCCAGAATATTGTCAGGGCCCATAGCCTTTGCAGTATCCAGAGCCTTCATTTGTTTCTTGATCTCACGTGGAGTGAATTGAATTGGCTGAAGACTGGCATCTGTGATGCTGGGGACTTCAAGAGGAGGCCGTGATGGATTATCCAGTCGGCACTTCTGGCTGAAGATTGTTGCAAATGCTTCAGCCTTATCTTTTGCACTGATGTGCTGGGCTCCCCCATCATTGAGGATGGGGACATTTGTGGAGCTACCTCCACCAGTTAGTTGTTTAATTGTCCACCACCATTCATGGCTGGACGTGGCAGGACTTAGATCTGATCCGTTGCTTATGGGATCGCTTAGCTCTATCGTATACTGCTTATGCGGTTTGGCACACAAGCAGTTCTGGGTTGTAGCTTCACATCTCATTTTGAGGTATGCCTGGTGCTACTCTTGGCATACCCTCTTGCACTTTGCATTGAACCACAGTTGATCCCCTGGCTTGATGGTAATGACAGAGTGGCCTGAGGTTACAGATTGTGGTTGAGTACAATTCTGCTGCTGCCCCACAGCGCCTCATGGATGCCCAGTTTTGCATTGCTAGATCTGTTTGAAATCTATTCCATTTAGCACGGTGCTAGTACCACACAACGGAGGGTATCCTCAATGTGAAGGCAGGACTTCATCTCCACAAGGCCTGTGCGGTGGTCACTCCTACCAATACTGTCATGGACAGATGCATCTGCAGCAGGCAGATTGGTGAGGATGAGGTCAAGTATGTTTTTCCCTCACCATCTGCCGCATACCCAGTCTAGCAGCTATGTCCTTTAGGACTTGGCCAGCTTAGGTGCAGCCGAGCCACTCTTGGTAATTGACATTGAAGTACCCCATCCAGAGTACATTCTATGCCTTTGCCACCCTCAATGCTTCCTCCAAGTGGTGATCAACATGGAGGAGTACTGATTCATCAGCTGAGCGGGGGGTGGTAGGTGGTAATCAGGAGGAGGTTTCCTTGCCTGTGTTTGACCTAATGCAATGAAACTTCATGGGGTCTGGAGTGGATGTTGAAGACACCCAGAGCAACTCCCTTCCCTACTGTACACCACTGTGCCACCACCTTCTGCTGGATCTGTCCTGCCAGTCAGACATGACATACCTGGGGATGGTGATGACAGTGTCTGGGGCATTGTAAGATATGATTCCATGAGTATGACTATGTCAGGCTGTTGCTTGACTAGTCTGTGGGACAGCTCTGCCAATGTTGGCACAAGCTCCCAGATGTTAGTAAGGAGAACTTTGCAGGGTTGACAGGGCTGGGTTTTCTGTTGTCGTTTCCAATGCCTAGGTTGATGCCTGTTTCATTATTTATTGACTTCATAGCAATTAGATATAACTGAGTGGCTTGCTAGGCCATTTCAGAGTCACCCAACATTGCTGCTGGTTTGGAGTCACATGTAGGCTTGACCAGGCAGATTTCCTTTCCTAAAGGACATTAGTGAACAGATGTTTTTTTACAACAATTGACGATGATTTCATGGCCATTATTAGACTAGTTTTTAATTCCAGATTTATTAATTGAATTCAAATTCCACCTTCTGCTGTGGTGGGATTTGAACCCATCTGCCAGCATTATAAGTTCAGTGACAATACCACTACAACATTGCCTCCCCAGTGCTGAATGACACCTTGCTTTAAAAGGTGCATTCAGTCATCAAACCCACCAAATATTTTGACCTCCAATTGGCCAGTGTGACCATCACCACTGCAAATGTAAATGAGGCCTGACCATCAAAATGGTTCGGGCCTCAAACTGCTGATATCTGGTGAGTGGTCCAATTGCTTGCAGTGAATCTACCTCTGGGGAGTCAGAACCAAGTGTAACCTTCAGGTGAATTGCGTTGGAAGCTGTGGAATCATTGGGCCTTGATGCATAGATATAATTCCGTCTCCATTTTAAAATCCTATGCCTGTTCTCAGGAATATTCCTGATATGCCACTATAACTTTGGCAGAAAATTGTCAAACATCCTGTTCGGAAATCTATCTGGGGTTTCACCAATCTTCTACCAAAGTTACGGTGACTGATCAGATGAAACCTACAAAAGAAATTCTTGATGCTTATTTGTCTATAATAAATTGATTTTATAAATATTATTGTTTACAGATAAATAGCAAATCTTATGGCTATTTGGGACACAAACAAGGAGGGTTAGTTGGGGCAAAGCAGCTTCTCTATAGTACAGGTTGAAGAACTAGGAGCTATCAAACTTGTTACAGCACTGCCATATCCAGGGGGGTGTTATTAAAACACGGCAAGTTTACAAAAGCAATTTCCATTATAAACATGAGCATAGGAACTTTATATTAGCAAAATAAAAATTAGGATGGAATGCATAACTTTAATATTTCACTTTTCAGACTAGCTTTTCTAACTGTTATTCTCAGGGAGAGGTAAAATTTGTGAAATTTCTATGATACTCAATATAATACCTTGAAGTGGCCTTCTGATATTCTGCTGAATGAAATAGCTTTGAGGGCTTGCCTACAAATTTCTCTCCATTCCTTCTTTTACAATCATGCAACTTAGGTCATGAGTCAAAGCTATATTTAGGCTCTCTATGTTGGTGTTTGATCTATGGATAAACAATAACTTGCATTTATATAGCAGCTTTAATGTAAAGAAACATCCCAATGCATTTCACGAACAGACTTAGGGAAAATGAATGCCAGTGCAGGAAGGCGTATATAAAGAGTAGTGTCTTTCGCTTGGTGAAAGAGATGGGTCTAGATTAGTTTTTAAAGGTGGAGAGTGAGGTGGAGAAGCAGAGAGGTACAGGCAGAGAGTTCTAAAGAATAGGAAGAAAATGATTGGTGGCGCGACAGATGGAGAAAAGTTTACAGGAATTCAAAATTCCTGCAGAGCTAGGCCCAGACACTGGAGAACAAGTCTTTCTGGCAGCTTGTAGGATAATGCAATCCTCGCTAGTACCTGCAAATAAATTTATTTATTCCTCGTAATATAGTACAACTCTCCCCAAAATGTAAAACTGATTAAAACATCTATTGGTTATATGCTTGTCTGAAGTGGACCTGGAGCTCTGCAGATACCAGGCATTTAAGAAGCTTGCATGAGCTACATACCCACTAGGAAAACTGCCTCCAAGAAGGAAGTAACCACCCACTCTGAATGCTCCCACAAGCTAAGAAAAGTTTAAAAATGTTTCCTAAAACCTACACTCTGGACAGCAACCCAATCTTCCATGATTCCTTCCCTGTTAGACACAATGAACAAGCTCTTTGCCAAAGTAATTGACAGAACCTTCAGTGACCTCCAACACATTCCCCAAAAGACATCGTCCAATTATCCTAATCCCCAAAAATGTATTGTTCTAATGTGTGCTCACTCCAAATGTGCTATTATATTTAACTATAAATTCCACACGCATGCAATAAAATTGTACAGAGATTTGT
Organism: Heterodontus francisci; assembly: GCF_036365525.1. Classification (NCBI taxonomy): domain Eukaryota; kingdom Metazoa; phylum Chordata; class Chondrichthyes; order Heterodontiformes; family Heterodontidae; genus Heterodontus; species Heterodontus francisci. The sequence goes on from NC_090394.1 coordinate 48,306,332, forward strand.
ATTTATAAATTAACAAAAACTCAATAAAAGGCAACATTAACACTGAGAACATCTGCTTGTCAGAAGTCACCATCATGAGTTAATTCCTTCCTCCCACTGTTTGTTTTTCTAAAGTCTCATTAGCAAAGCACCAGTAAAACAGGTTGCAATGTCATTTCAATAGCAGCTAAAAGAACCCAGAGTAATTTAAACATACTTGAACCTGCTGTTCATTGCTGACCACAAATCTTCTGTATTTTGTTCCAGCGTCATTTGTTAATTGTGCTGCTAGACATAATGAACAGGCTTCTTGCCAAATTAATTACACCTCTTCCCAGAGAAGGCAATGCTGCCTTTTACCAAACCATAACATTTTGAAATATATATTTCTTAAATTTCAACATTTTCATTCTGCCGAAGCCATTATATGTTCCACAACCTGACACTGAGTGATGGACTCCACAGTCCCAATTAACTAACAGTCACTATGGAATGAGTTATGGCTTATAAAATCTCAGATGCTGATAACCTACATAAACTGCTTGAGCTTGGCTTTGGTGGTTTATGATGTCATCAGTACATTCGATATTGTTTCAGTTCTTTAAACACACTCCGTTCTAGCTATTATTCTAGATTTGATACAGCCCAATGTCTCTGTTCATGTATTGGTGTGTTTAGATGTTTATACAGTTTCATTATGCTTTAAAATAGATAAAAGTCAAAGGGATTTAAGTGGTAAAATTGAGCTCTGTATTACTGGTTTCTTAGATGTTCTGAGGCCTCTTGACCTACCAAAGGGAAGTGAGCCCGACGTCAAATTTGTGAAGGTGTTTGCATGTGTCTACCTAACAAATGCTGGCAGAATGCAGATCATGATGCCAATCAGCATGTAATGCTGGTTCGACGCCAGTGCTGCCATTTTGGAGCTCCACGCTCTAGTCTACAGTCTCTCTTAACCATGCACAGCTGAACATATGTTCAATGGTACTCACACCAGTGCCATTTAAAGGGATCATTAACTACTTGCAGGTTAGTTGCTGGATTATTCCTTCTGGCTGCTGCTGCAATTCTGGGTGCTTGTGGGTTGTCCTAATGTGTGCTCACTCCAAATGTGCTATTGTATGTAACTATAAATTCCACATGCATGCAATAAAATTGTACAGAGATTTGTATTTATAACTTAACAAAAACTCAATAAAAGATAGCATTAACACTGAGAACATCATGATGGTGACTTCTGACGAGCATTATGGGTGCTTTTCAATACTTTGTTAAAGTTTGAATAGTCTAGTCTGGCCGGTGTTGAAGTACGTTTTTGTTGATTTAAAGGATTGTACACAAACCAGTTGTTCCCAAACATGAGTGGCCTAGTAGGCCTTCCACTTGGCATTGAGTATGACCGAGAGAATGATCAAAGGCCATGCAGAGCAGGACAAGCTGCTGATAGCAGTAAATGAGGCTAGTGGTATAGTTGGTAGGATATGGAATTTGAAGATGAATTGGCTGACTTTGACAACTCGTATGTGATCATTAAACTTCATCCTTCACTGTATCCAGGTCTATGGGGCTACACTCCTAGCATTAACCTCCACTGCTATTGTTTGGCACTGCCTTCTGAGCATGTGTCTGGAAAGTCTCCTGTCTGCCCCGCTGAGGATACAGGAGATCTCTCCTTTCCACCTCTTCCACCAAGATCTTCAGTGCAAAACTTGGTGCACACTCTCTCCCATAGTCCGCCATTGTTGAGTCTTCTAGAGCGCAATATTCAGAATGATCTCAGCACCACCAGCATCCAAACTGCACCTCCCCTTTAAGAGATGCAGGCTAGCTTTAAGTCGTGCAAGGCATTCACGATACCAGAACCCCTGCTGATTCCTGCAGCCAGTCAACAGCGTGGGGAGCACAGGCTGCATGCGACAATCATGGAATGAGCATGCAGCATGAAATTGCCATCCCAGTGTAATCAATGTAAGCGGGTTAATCGCACATCGCAAACACTACCTGTTTTTGGAGGTTAACATAACCCCCATCAAGCCTATATTCAGGCTCAATGTTGTGGAAATTGACCACAGAGTATAAATGTTTGTCTTGTTTCACATAAACCATGAGAATGTTTTTTTGAAACTTATGTATTCATTTATATTCTTGAGACACTATCCCTATGTCTGTCATTAAAGCATGAAGCCATGGTCTCACTAAATTGTATTCAAATAACAGATACAATGAATGCTGAGTATATTGTTCGTAATCTACAAGATAAATCCATCCTGCTGCGAAGTGCTCTCAGACTACTTTAGAGAAAATTGCCCTTGTTTTCAAATGTTAGCTCAAAGTGTTCTTAAGACGCTTGTTCACTGTACTTATTCAGCCTCCATTTTCCGTCACGCTGTTATATTTTTTCCATGCATCACTCACACTTTAGCCATCTGAATGTAATGATATGATAAATCAAGAAGCATTTACAAAATAGGTCAGTTGGTATTTCTATCTAGTGACCTTATAACTCCATTTGATTTTACTTCTGACTTAAAATGCTGATACGTTGTACTTTTGCTCATATTATACATCGTATGTTTACTTTTATATATGCTAATGTCAAATTTCAATAAGCTAAGAGCCCTAGTAGTAAAGTCAAGACCTTCCCTTTAAACGCCCAAAGTTTGAATTCAGTTATTGACTGGCTTTTAGCCTTGATTTCCTCCATCAATGAATTTATTAGCTGTCAGTCACATTAATACACCACATGCCAGGTGAAAGCTAACAATGTGTTTTCATCTAGCAAGTAGGAACTGTGCCTGTCTCATCTAGGACTTTTTTAAAAAGTTTTGTGCTTTTTGCCAGTTTTCTCTTCTCGGCCTATCTTCAAAGTGTTGACAGATATTAATTTCATTGCAATTGGCATGCGTCATTCTTCAATACTTTGCTCAAATGGCTATTCTTCATGTGGGAATCTAGACAGTGAATGTCCCAAAGCTATTTGACTATGGGGTATCATTATTTATCCCAATCCTGTTGTCAATTGATATCAATATATGTCTTCTTTCTAGCAGAAATAATCAGGAGTAACTATTTTTTTTCTATCTGGCACAAAGGGAAGGAGACCAGCATCCAACAGCATAGATTTTACATCCACTTTCTCAGGTGGATTGAAACGATCCCACAGCACTATTCAAAGAAAAGCAGAGTTCTCCCAATGTCCTGACCAACATTTCTACAGCAACCTCTGCATTTCCAATATTTCCTGCTTTTTAATCCAGGATCTCCAACATTTGCAGTTTTCTAATATGGTATATATCTCTACAACCTAAAGACGCTGAACTACGAAGGGCTAATGCACAAATTGACTGAATTAGAATTTCATTGCTCTTTTTGGGACCTTGCTTTGCCAAATTGGCTGCAGCATTTCCCGACATTGAAAAACTTCAAAAGTCCTTAATTGGCTGTAAGTTGCTTTGGGACATTGAGTTTGTAAAAGGCACTTATAGAAATGCAAGTTCTTTATTTCTAAGTTCTTGCAGGGAAACAGTAGATTCAGCTGCTCTTGTTCGTGTGCAACTCTCCCATACCTCCTTCACTGCTCGGTTTCAAATATTAGCTCAAAGTGCTCTTAAGATGCTTGTTCATACTACTTGTTCAGCCTTCATTTTCCTTCAAGCTGTTATATTTTTTCCATGCATCACCTACATTTCAGCCATCTGAATGTAATGATATGATAAATCAAGAAGCATTTACAAAATAGGACAGTTGGCATTTCTATCTAGTGAGCTCATAACTCCATTTGATTTTACTTCTGACTTAAAATCCTGATACATTCTACTTTTTGTTCATATTTTACATGGTATTTTTACTTTTAAATATGCTAATCTAAAATTTCAATAAGCTAAGAGCTCCAGTAGTAAAGCTCTGTTCATGGAGGCGCTTGACCTCTCCCTGCCCTCCCCATTCATGGAGGGAGTCGTTTCCCATTCACAAATGCACTCTCTCCCTCTTTTCCATAATTCATGCTAGCATTCACCGCCAAACCACCCTTTCATCAATCCTCCTCGGCCCTACCTGATGCTGCTACCACCTGGGCCAGTGATCAAAAACTGTTGTGTGCTGTGAGTAGTAATACTTGATCACTCAAAACTATAAGGAGTGGTAATTCCCACCCAGTGCATGCAGCAGTGTTTAATCCTTAGAGCTAAATAGCTACAGTAGCAGGTAGGAGCAAATCAGCCAGTGTAGCAATGCAATTTTCACAGGGGGTTGTGGGTTAATGTAATACGTTTACGGCTGTGATTTTCCACTGGCCCTGTTTATAATTTAATTTGACTATCTGCAGAAATTGCATGCCAATTAAGAGCAGATTTTAGAAAATAGAACAGCTTCTTTGTTGATTGGAGAGCTAACAATTGTCGAATAATAAGAATGTTTTTACAAATTGCATACATTTCCACAAATGGCATACATCTCTCGTATCTTATGTGCATGACCAATCTAAGGAGCTTATCTGTGTTAGTGGAAACTACAGTTAGTTTAGGAGAGATTAAAAGCTAGCAATATCAGTCTCAAACCACCTTTTATCCAGAGAGAAAGTCACCATCAGGATCCTCTAGTTTCGCATTTGGTAATAGCAAAAATTCAATTGAGTTAAAAGTCAACAAAAGATATTTAACTTCAAATTCTGTCTGCTAAATGCACATGGATGACTTAATTTCATGACTACATCTAATAAAAGGGAATCAAAAATGCAAGTTATATTTCAATATTGTTGTTGGGTTCCACTACTTGACATTTCCAATTTAACAATTTGTATTAGTATTGCTGAAAATAGAGACATGTTTTTGAAGCTTTTCGTCTTTCACTCATCAGGACAACCCACAAGAATACCAATGTAAGGGAAAATGACTTTATACTGTATGAGAAGAGAGTGCTGATTGGTTGGCAAGTGAACTCTGGTAGAGACATTGCCGTGGAAAATGCACCAGTTTATGGTGACTGACAGTTAACTGCCAAGCTTTGTTTGAAATTTAAACCAGGCAGCTTGACCCTGATTGATCAAGGCATGAATGGCTGTCACTTATTTTGTTTAGCTGGGATAGGTGCAATATTTGTAATATTCTTTCTGTCTGCAAAGAACAGGGCTCTGTGTATTAATATATGTTGCTTCCAGTACATGCAAATGCGTCACACTGTGAACCCTACTGACAATCTTAAATTGGTTGTCAGCGTAATTCTTAGCGCACTGAGGATTATTTAGCCAATGTTATCCAATCACGGAATCACATCTAATGTTGGACACTGTGTTTTGAGTTTTGCAAGCACGGGTGGGTTGTGTACGGCATGTATCTTGCCCGTTGCAAACAGTCGAAGGGACATGTTGTTTGATATGATCTGCCAGTCTTTGGGACGTATGACCTATATACCTAGCATCACACTGGCATTGAAATTCAGATATCACATTACCCATTTGTGTGATAGGCAGGACATCTTTTTGGCTTGATGTCAGCATCCTGTTAGTGGCGAACACAATGTATGTTGCTATTGCAGAACCTGGAGCCGAGCAAGAAATCATCTTAAACTATAAATTCTATCACCCCGTAATTTTCTATACTCAAGGGAATACAAGCCTACTCTATGCAACCTGTCCTCTTAATCCCCTTAATTTAAGCATCTAAGCCCTGATATCATTCTGATGTGTCTGCAATGCACCCCCTCCAAGACCAATATCTCCATCCTGAGGTATATCACTCAATACTGAACACAGTACTCCAGTTGGAGTCAAACAAGACCTTTATATATCAGTAGCATAATTTTAATCCCTTTTTATTCCAGCCCCTTGAGATAAAGGCTAACTTTCCATTCACCTTTTCAAATTTATTTGTACTTGTCCTCTAGTTTTTAGTCATTTCTGTATACAGGCTCCTGAATCTCACTGCTTCTCCACATTTCCTAGTTTTTCACCATGTTGAAAACACGCTAATCTATCTTTCTTAGTTACAAAGTGGATGAGCTCACACTTCCTCACACTAAACTCCATCTGCCACAGTTTTGTCCACTCGTTTAACCTTTGCATCTTTGTGCTTCCATCTACACCACTTACTGTGCCACCTGCTACTGCTCCAACCACTGCTCCCAAACATTTGTACTCCTAACTTCCCTACAGCAATTCCTCAGACCAGTTCCCTCATCTGCACTCATCCCAAGGATTTACATCTCACCCTCAATTGGCTCCCTGGACTTTACTGCTCTTGGTCATCAGTTTTCTCTCCAGCTGCTCCTTGCTTCTCTGTTGCTGTACTGGATCTGCCAGTGCACACTAACACCTGAGGTTAATATGCACTTCTGCTAGAGCTCCTTGATTAATCTTTACTGGATATTGTTATGACCAAGTGAGAAAGAGGTCTAGGGGTTTCCTCTCAGCCTTTTCCTGGTTTGGCCGTAACAGGGTTTAACGTTTAAAACACTGTGTTTTTAGCTTCCCCTCAGTGAATCCTTGTTCACTGCTCTCCAATTGTAATGGCAAAGAAATCAACCAGACAGGTTTTCTTAGATTGAAACAAGAAAGGTATAAGTTTATTAATCTTAAAACCCTAACTCAGTTAAAACTACTAAAGGTACACAACGCGACCAAGCTAGCATGCACACGCGATAAACACACACGAAGATAGAGACAGAAAAGGAGAAAGAATCAAGGGGAAAGGTTTGAAGCAGTAGCAGGAGTTCATTTACTGTCTTTTAAGTTCAATGTAAAGTCTTTGATTGCAGTTAAATCTTGCCGTCTTGTTGGGGTCCAGTGCACACTTTCAAACTTGTTTCGATGGTTTTCTGTCTTGAGGATTAGTTTCTTCTGTGGGTCCCTGTCTTTGCCTGAGAGGGAGAGAGAAAGATGAGGAGATGCTGTCTTCTTGAAATCCAGTTGCAGTCTCTTCTTTTCTTGAGAGACACAAGGAGAGATGCTCTCTCTTCAAGTTCAGTTGCAGTCTCTTTTTCAAACCATTCTGTGAACACAATTCAAATCAAACTTGGGTCAGCAGGCCAGTCATGTGACTAGCTCCTTTTTTAGAACAACCTGCCTGGTGAGGTTTTGTATTCTTTCAATCTTAGTATACATCCTCAGTAGGGAGCTGGAATGCTGACTTTCACACATTCAATGTCTTTGGATCAAAATTCATTTGGTTAATTGAATCAGAGAGCAGTTCCATTGTCTTCTCCAGACAACTGTCTTTTAGAATGCAAATGTTTCCAGCCACTGTCCTTTTAGAATGCAGGTGCAGCCATGTTTTCAGTCCAGTAAGAGTTTAAAATCAATGTTCCGTATGACAATGTTAATATACCTCATTCTTGGCAGGTGTCATTTTCCTCACAATATGGTCACTTTCCACTCCTCTGCAGACTCTGTTTCCACTGGAGAACCTCCAGCAGTGTGTTCCACGATGCACTGCTCATCAACCATCTCTTGGATTCACTCCTGCATACCTGCCTCCAAATCTGGATATTGGTTCCCCATTATTCCTGTCTCCCTTTTTTGCTCTTGCAATCTTTTGAACCCTTCTCTCCTGCCACCTCCCTTTCCTGTCACCCAGTCATATCACCTATTATTTCTCCCCTCTCAGGCACTATGCCTCCTCAATTCCTCACCAACTGATTACAGTTCCTATACTACTCTTCTGTCACCATCCCAGGCTTGAATCCCCATGGGAAAGGCCCACAGGTACCTCTGTACCTTTTTCAGAATTCTCCAAAAGGCCCATTGAGGCACTTGTCACTGCCTTGCAAGCAGTAACCCCAGATTCCCCATCCTCCTTTCTTACTGATTTCCCTGCCCAGCATACCCACTGGGGCTAATCTCACCAATCTTCTTCCTGTCTCACTCAGCCCACCCATTACTCTCTCCTCAGACTCTGAACACGATAGGAGCAGGAGTAGATCATTTGGCCCATAGAGCCTGCTCTGCCATTCAATACGATCATGGCTGATCATAGACTTCAACTCCACATTTCACGCACTCGCCATACCCCTTGATTTCCTGAGAGACCACAAATCTGTCTATTCCATCTTAAATGTATTCAATGATAGAGCATCCACAAGCCTCTATGGTAGAGAATTCCAAAGATTCACAACCTTTTTAGCAAAGTAATTTCTCCTCATTATTATGAGACTGTGCCCCCGTGTTTTAGATTCCCCAAACAGGGAAAACCAGTTAACTGGTCGAGAGTCATAGTCGCCTCCCAATTAGCGGTGGCGAATGTGGGAAGGAGGCGGGACACAGGGAGCAGTGGGCCTGATTTCAAGATTGAGTAGCAGCCATTGCTTTGGTTGCCATTTGTCTCAATGATGGAACAGGAAGCTGAGCAGAGGGCAGTGGGTAGGGAGGGCCTCCATGCCAGGACAGTCCCTTGTTTTTCTGATGCTTCACTTGAGGTGCTGTGGAGGCAGTGACAGTACAGAGAAGCATCCTGTTCCCTACCGGTGGCAAGAGAAGGCATGCAAGACAGACCAAGAAGACAGAGCTGGATGGAGGTGGCTGATGAGGTCAGCAGCAGAGGAGTGGTGAGGAGGAACTGAATCCAGTGTACGAAACATTTCAGTGGTCTGCTTAGGTCTGGCAGGTTGAGTCCAAAGATAGACCCAGATTGCACGCCTCCTGGTAAGAAGTCCCCAGAATGCAAAAGAGAGGGGCATCCTGCAGGAACATAGAGTTTTCCTGACCATTGAAGAGATGTGTGCACAGCATCATTGATGACCCATAAGCACAGTTCATAACCTTAGAGCTTTGGACAGTGGGCAATGGGGACGTCTGTAACATCTTATGTGAATGAAAAGCTGCAAGTGGTGAGGCAGAGAAGCTATGTCTTCACAGGATTTTTCTTCACCTCGCAGACCAAATGGGAGAACAATGTCAGGGAGAGTGAGAGGGCATGTTTGTGTGTTGGGGTTCCCCTGCTTGTATTACTGATGCATTTCAAGGTGCTGACTCTTGATCTGGCCAGATTGGCAAGCCACAGGGACATTAGAGACAGAGAAACGGGAGTCCAACAGAGACAGGGTGAAGAGATCTCAACACCACCAGGTTCAGGGGATGTACGACAATCTCCCTGTGTAATGAAGTGTCAATGTATAAGCTGTCATCTCATTAATTCATGCAGCTGAAGCATTTGCTGATTGTGCCGATTTCTCCTAACCACCTTCTCTTATGTCTCCCATAGGGCCAGCTGCAGAGGGGGATGAGTCAAGACACCACCAATGTGCTCTGGAGGAATCAAAAGAGGAAGATACCTCGGAGCCTGCAGCATCACATCTTTCATGCACACCCTCCTCCAGCGCAGATACTCGCACCTCGGTGGATCCTCGCGCGTTATTCGAGACGGTGGCAGAGAGTGAAGCACACATCACTTTAGAGCAGGAGGTAACGGGGAGGCAGAGTTGGCTGTGGCCAGTTCCCCTTGGAGAATGGAGGATAGGTGCAGCCCTGCTCAGCAGGGAAGAGATACAAAAGCTCGAGAGTCATGAAACTGACAGCTCTGACTGGAGAACCAGTGTGAGATGTTTGCCCACAGGTTGGAGTTACCTCAGGCACTGCAGAGTCATGGGATGAGAATGGAGGAGTCCATTCATCTCATGTGCTCCACAAGTCTCAGTGTCTCAGTGCTTTGAGTGCATGAGCTCCTCCTTTGAGAGAACGGCCAACCTCATCGACAGCCGTATGCAGCAACACAGAGTGGATGCAGGAACAGTGCATTGACGTGTACAGAATTCATGCTGCAGTCTGGAGCATTGACTGGTCAGTGGTGCAAATGGCACAACAAAGCATGGAGTGGATGCCAACTGTGCCCCAGCTGTGGTTCCCTCTAGTGGTCAAGGGCACCATGAAAGGGTTGAGGCAGCGATATGGCGATGAGGGGGCCACCCCTCATGGAGTTCCGTTATCATCATCTGCCTCCATGACTCCTCCAATGGAGGAAGTATCTGTCGCGTTATGCTCTGTGACAGAGGCTGCCCCTGCAGTGATGTCAGTATAGCAGCCTTTGGTGGTGCCCCCCTGGCATCTCCATGAAGGAGAACTGGAGAACAGTTCTCATGCCTTGCAGAGATCTCAATGGGTAGGCTCAGGAAGCGGAGCACTTATCAGGATGGCAAGGATGCCAGGGCCACTCTGATACAGACACATTTCACCTGAGCAATACTCAGTCTGCAGGACATTTGGAGAGGAGATTCTCCTTCATCTGAGTGAGAGCAAGCATCTGTTAAGTACAAAAGTCAGCAACCTTCCAATAGCAAAAACACTGCAAGGCTCCAGAATCTCCACCTGATAAACTCTTCCCTGACGCACTCCTTTGCTTTGCTAACACTTCTTTTGCCTTCCCCTGCCTTTCGCCATTATGAAAGAAGACACACAAATCTGCCTTAGTGCACCAACATGCCCAGTGCTTTATCGAATTACAGTTTAATATTACCTACAACAGAAAACACCCAAGTAGCCACAAAGTGACATTATCGACAAGGGAGCCTCTGCTCATGGCCACTCCTATGAGTTGCTCCCCCTGTGGCTGAGGATGAGGTGGAGGCAGACTGCTTACTAGTGCCTGTCTCTACCTGAGGGCATCAATAATCCAGCAACTAACTTCTAAGTTGTTCATGATCCCTTTAAATAGCACTGATGAGGTCCCCTTCATATCATTCAACATCGTATTCAGTTGTGCGAGGTTAAGACAAGGCATAGACTGGAGTGTGTAGTTGGAAAATGGCAGTGCTGGCATCAAATCAGTGATGTACATGGATTGATGTCATGAATTGCTTGTTCTGCATGCTGTTAGCAGTCGTTAGGTGTGCGCATGCAAATCACTGTACCAGTCTGAAGTGTATGCATGCATTCTGGACCCCATTTTCAAGCAATAGGTGGCCTTACAGTGCCTAAAAAGCAGGAGCTACACAGCCTAATTTAACCCCCTATATAAGTTAAGACCCTAAGCTTGTAAAAGTGGTTCTTTTCCGATGAAGTGGAAAATTTGCATTTGTTCTCTGCCTACTCAATATTATATTAACATCTGCATATCATTACCTGCATAGATTCTTTATTCATAAATTTTTGCTTGACAACACTTTCAAGGTCAATAACACCTTACTGACAAATTGACTCTGTAAATTAGTTTCTGCAGTTATCTGAGCTGAGTACAAGTGGTATCTGATTTTTGTGACCAACCAGGAATATGAAGATTTGCCAATATTCTCCATGATCTGAACAAATAAAATGCCAGAAATGTACAACACACAAGTTAGTGTCTCAGAAAGAGTTGATAAGGGCCCTGAGATTTATATGGAGGCAGAGAGGGTGTACGGAACATGGTAGTGCAGGGAAACATGGTGAGGCCAAAGACGGAGATCTTGCTGAATTTAACAGCAGGACTTCATTATAATCTTTATCTTCCATTCCCACCTGGCAGTCATCTAAATTAACCATTTATGGGGAATGGGTGGGGGAGCCAATGGGTGGAGGTGACCCTTGGGGACAGTTTATGCCAATCTCCATTTCTACATGAGATTCTGCACGTCACCGTTAAATTGGCACACGTGTATAGTCAAAGTTTACATTCGTGCAAGTACGTAGAAATAACTAGCAAATATGTTAACTAGCAGTTGATGCATCTTTCATATGAACATGACAGGGGTTGGGAGTGCTGTCTTCTGACCATGTGGAAAGGCTACAAATTGAGGTTGGTGGGGTGGGGCTGTTGGTTGATCAGCAGAAGGGAGGCTAAAGGTTTGCTTGAGGGAGCTGGAGGAAGCACTCGTTCTCTCCCTTGACCACAAGGAGTGTTATAAAAAGCACTTAACTTCTGGAGCCCGCAGCTCCATCCTTCATTTTGCTGGTGGGTTTCCAGAACATTTGGAAACACAGCTAGCAGCAGTTAATTGCACTGTGGGAGCCTGATTTAAATATGATAATGAAACATTCTGCCTCTCCAAGACGGGACACTTGCACGCTCTACCGCAAAAACAGCAACAAATGCATTCCCCGTTTTTTAGGGTTTAAACCTCCTAACCTCCTCCTGCCTGTCTCGGAGTGGAGGTTAATATCGAGGCTAATATTGCAAGTGGGTCCCTGTCAAACTGATGTTAAATGAGCTGAGGCTTCCAGTATTTTCTGTTTTTATTTCAGTTTTGCACTATTTGCTGGTTTGCTTTTTATTTCTCTAAGGTCTAACCTGGATGGAGATTAATTTATTGTCTTAATTAAGTGGATCCAACTGGAAGCCTAAATTAATCCAGACGGTAAAACCTTGCAAGCCGTCTGGCCTTGGAATTGGAAACCATTTTTTAACTCAACATCATTTTTATTCTATTTCCACAAGTGTTAGTGCCTTCCTTCCACAATACATAGATTGAATAAGTAGGTGTACATTAATCCAAAAGAAAGTTTGGGGGCATAGGATAACACAAGTTTCATTTCAGTGATATTAGAGCAGAGGATTTAGCCTTTAATTTCACATTCATGTACTCCTTTTATGATTAGTATGCCTGCATTTCACAGCTTGATAACAGCTAGTAATCATGACCTCAGAGTGTCAAAGATAAAAGAAGTAATTGATGTCATGAAAAATTGAGCTGAATCTTAACAGTCCAAAACAGGTAGATTGGGGTCAGGGCAGAGGTTAAAATTCAAAAATAACCCCCAATTTCTGGTTTTAATGGAGGCAGAAACAGGAGCAGGCGACCAATCTACTTGCAGGAGGTGTATTGTGTTCCTTCATTTTGACACAGTCCTATTTTTAATTACAGGCGGCTGGGTTTCCCAGGCTTCGGGAAACTCAGGAGGTGAAAGGAGACGAGAAGGGTTGCAGCCATGAGGTAAGTGCCTCTACAGCACTGCCTATGGGCTCGGAGGAGCAGGACTGTTTCCTTCCGGTCCAACAAGTGGGGTTAAAATTGAAGCCAACCTTTGTCAGCCTGGACTTGAGTCTCAGCCTTTGCAGTACTGAAGTGTGCTATAATATGGAACAAAGACAAATGACAGTTCCTTTTCTTTGACCTTTGATGTGTAATTAAATTAATTCATTGGTGTGAAGCGTTTTATGTTCTGAGGACATGAATTGTATTTAAATTCAGGTTTATTGGTTGCTGTCTGTAGGTAGGCTAAGGCAGTGGGTATGCATGTTGTTCACTTTGCGATCTGTATTTGAATCTAGTTTAATCTGAGTGGGCTGGAAATGTATTGGTGACTGGTTTTGGATGTGAATTCAGCAGTGCAATTGCACCATGCAATTAGAACCGGGAGGCCAAAGGCCTGCCCAAAATTGAGCCTGAGGCCTCAATTAAATAACGTTGCTGAGCAGCCTGCAGCCATCACACCTACAAGTGTGGTTTGCTGCTTCAAATTTTGGACCACCTACCTCTTTGACAGCAGATAATTTCTGAGTGTCGGGAATCGTATGGGGAGAAAGTGGAATGAGAAGAGGGTCGTGGCTCACAAGAGGATTGTGGAGCAAAGAGAAGTGTTCTGCTTCTTCTAGCTTCACAAGAGCATGAAATTTTTTTTTTAAATCCATTTTTGTTAGTGTCCAACGCTTAAGCCACAATAAACATTTAAAAATCCTGAACGGAGCAGGCCCAACTCCTACACTGTTCAGCACAGACCAATTTCAGCAAGGGAGCCTAAAATAGTTGTTAGGGGTCTCATTTGCATGTATAAAGGACCTAACACCATTTCTTGGGCAGTTTTCAGGGACACCTGACAAAGAACCAACTGAATTTTGGTGGAGGCGTGGGTTGATTGTTAGCCCCATGTGGGTGGGGTGTGCAGGGGGTGGAATCGAGCCATGTTGAAAGAGCTCGCAGGCTTGGGGGCAGTTCACAGGCCTCGGGGAGGAGACTGGCCTTGAGGATTCTTGGCTAAGTTTTCATGCTGGGCATAATCCAAATTTTGTTAAACTGGCAATTACACTTTCATCAATTATTTCCGCAGGTTTCTTCCGATTGTCCACTGTAACTTTGGCAGAAGATCCAGGGAAACTCTGGAGAAACGACATTAATGACATTTACTTAATTTCACTGATGTTTCTGCCACAGGATGACAATTGGGAGAATCCCCGCAATTGGTTAGCTGCCCCATCCTATGCCACTTCACTCAATTCTACTTGCTAACAGATGTTGCATGTTCAACAAAATGTGAAAGTCGCATGTTGCTTGTAAGGTAACCTAGCAACATGACTGCACGTGCATGAAGCTTTAAGAATGAAAATAGCAGAATGAGACAGTGAGAAAGATAACATCAGTAAAACGAATCAAAAACTGACAAAATCCTTTCTAATGTTGACCAGCATTACAGATTTTTTTTTAAAGCAGTTTCTTTATGTTGGGAGCATAGGAAAATTGAGTGAGCTCGAATGTATTTTGCTGCTCAATTTGATCCTGGATGATCTGTATCTCAACTCCATTTACCAACCTTGGTTTTATACCCCTAATATCCTTACCTAACAAAAATCTATCAACCTCATTTTTGAAATTTATAATTGATCTAGCCTTAGCAGCTTTTTGGAGAGAGTTCTGGACTTCCAACTACTTGTGTAAGGAAGTGCTTCCTGACTTCATCCCTGAACTGCCTGGATCTAAATTTAAGGCTATTCTGCACTGTTCTTGACTCCCCCATCAAAGGAAATAGTTTCTCTCTATCTACCCTATTAAATGCTTTAATCATCTTAAACAACACAATCATATCACCACTTAATTTTCTATACTCAAAGGAATATGAGCCAACTCTATGCAACCTACCCTCATAAGTTAACCCTCTAAAAACTGATATTATTCTGGTGAATTTGTGCTGCACCCCATTGAAGGCCAATATATCCTTCCTAAAGTGAGGTGCCTAGAAATAACCGCAGTACTCCAGATGTGGTCTAACAAGAGCTTTATACATTGTACTTCTACCCCCTTGTATTCCAATCCCTTTGAGATAAAGGGTAACATTCCTTTAGCCTTTCAAATTATTTTTCATTCCTATCCACTAGCTTTCAATGATTTCTGTACTCTGATCCCAAAGGCTCCCTGCTCTCCACAGTTGCTAACTTCTCACCATGTAGAAAATACTCTCATCTACCTTTGTTAGGTCCAAAGTGGATGACCTCACATTGAACCCCATCTGCCACAATATTTCCCACTCTATCTATCAAAGGCCGTTCGCAACTTTCTGCTCCAGTCGACACTATTTACTGTGCCCCCTAACTCAGTGTTGTCAGATACCTTGGATATGCATCTCTCTATGCCTTAATTTAAGTCATTGATAAACATAGTGAATAGCTGAGACCCAAATACAGATCTCTAGGGCACACTACTGGTAACATGCTGCCAATTTGAGTACATACCCATTATCCCTACTCTTTGTGTCCTACCTCCTAACCATATGCTTACAATGGGTTGCCTCCAATTCCTTAGGTCCAAAGTGGATGATCTCACACTTTCCCAAATCAAACTCCATCTGCCACAGTTTTTCCCACAGACTTTATCTGTTGAAGTCCCTCACAACTTTCTGCTCCCATTTACAATATTTATATGTCACTTGGCTTAATGTCATCAGAAAAATTGGATATATGGCTCTCTGTTCCTTTTAAATCATTGATAATTAGTGAAAAGTTGAGGCCTCAGGACAGATCACTGGGGATCCTGCGAGGGGGATTTTATGGAGGAGACAGAGGTCTCTGCTACTGGCTAGAAAGCCAGTGAGAGACCAACGGGTCTCCTTTGGGGAAGGCCCACCCTATGACAAGCCAATCAGGCAATAAACAGACTACTGGCGGGCCTTTCCTGGGATCAGGTCCCTGGGGTGGAAGTCCTGCTGCTGGGGAGGTGGTGGCTGCTCCTGGAACGACACCCACCAGAAGCCCAGGATCACAGAGCAACTCTGGCCAGAGGTAAGTGATGGCAGGGGGGTTTCACTGGGTAGGGGTTATGGGGAAGGAGGGTGTCTGCAGCAAGGGCAGGTGGGTGGCTGTCAGTGGGCCGCCCTTCCCAATGCTGGGTCCCTCGATCAAGCACTGAGTGTCTTTGGACGAGGGAGCCCCCCTCACCCCCAACTGCCCCGGGGAGACCACAAGCAACCCCGCATGGGTATGCATGTTGTGCTCTCCACATGGTGACAGCCTGCCCATCACTGGGTTAATGCCAATGGGGCAAGAAGAGGCCCTGAATTGGGCATTAATTGTCCTTAAAGGCCTCAATTGGCAGCTGGATGGGAAGGCTGTCCATGCCCCTTCCTGCCACAGACTTAGTCGGTGTGGAGACGGGAAGGTGGCGGGGTCCTCACCTGCCATCATCCCACCAATTCCAAGCTCTCCTCGTCTCCAAACTTGTCATGGGGGAAAGCATAAAATACCGCCTTTCTGGTCACATCCTGACAATTGGAGTATCTATCTATTGTCCCTACTTTCTTTCTCCAACCTCCTAACCAATTCTCTATCTATGTAATTAGATTGCCTCCAAATCCATGTCCTTTCATATTTGCTAACAATCTTTTTGCGGAATCTTAGTGAATGCCTTCTGGAAGCCCATATAAATATCAGCGATAGACACTCCCTTATCTACCATGTTCGTAACCTCCTCAGAAAATTCAGTTAGGTTAGTTAGACACAGTTTACCTTTTACAAATCCATGCTGGCTCTCTTTGATCAGTTCATATAGGGATTGAAGAGAACGTACAACTTGACTGGGATACATGTGAGGCTTCTTTCCATTGATAGAATCCTGTTTTTCCACAGAATGTGGGCAAAGATTATGGGACTTGACTACATTTATTTTCCTGGCATATTTATTCAAATAAGTTGTGAAGATTTGTGAGGAGCATCCAGGAGGGCTTCTTGAAACAGTATGTAGATAGTCCAACTAGGGATGGGGCCATTCTGGACCTGGTATTAGGGAATGAGCCCGGCCAGGTGGTCGAAGTTTCAGTGAGGGAGCATTTCAGGAGCAGTGACCATAATTCCATAAGTTTTAAGGTACTTGTGGATAAGGATAAGAGTAGTCCTCGGGTGAAGGTGCTAAATTGGGGGAAGGCTAATTATAACAATATTAGGCAGGAACTGAAGAATTTAGATTGGGGGCGGCTGTTTGAGGGTAAATCAAAATCTGACATGTGGGAGTCTTTCAAACGTCAGCTGATTAGAATCCAGGACCAGCATGTTCCTGTGAGGAAGAAAGACAAGTTTGGCAAGTTTCGGGAACCTTGGATAACACGGATATTGTGAGCCGAGTCAAAAAGAAAAAGGAAGCATTTGTAAGGGCTGGAAGGCTAGGAACAGATGAAGCACTTGAGGAATATAAAGACAGTAGGAAGGAACTTAAGCAAGGAGTTAGGAGGGCTAAAAGGGGTCATGAAAAGTCATTGGCAAACAGGATTAAGGAAAATCCCAAGGCTTTTTATACATATATAAAGAGCAAGAGGGTAACCAGGGAAAGGGTTGGCCCATTCAAGGACAGAGATGGGAATCTATGTGTGGAGCCAGAGGAAATGGGCGAGGTGCTAAATGAGTACTTTGCATCAGTATTCACCAAAGAGAAGGACTTGGTGGATGATGAGCCTAGGGAAGGGAGTGCAGACAGTCTCAGTCATCTCATTATCAAAAAGGAGGAGGTGTTGGGTGTCTTGCAAAGCATTAAGGTAGATAAGTCCCCAGGGCCTGATGGGATCTACCCTAGAATACTGAGGGAGGCAAGGGAAGAAATTGCTGGGGCCTTGACAGAAATCTTTGCATCCTCATTGGCTACAGGTGAGGTCCCAGAGGACTGGAGAATAGCCAATGTAGTGCCTTTGTTTAAGAAGGGTGGCAAGGATAATCCAGGAAATTATCGGCCGGTGAGCCTTACGTCAGTGGTAGGGGAACTATTAGAGAGGATTATTCGGGACAGGATTTACTCCCATTTGGAAACGAACGAACTTATTAGCGAGAGACAGCATGGTTTTGTGAAGGGGAGGTCATGTCTTACTAATTTGATTGAGTTTTTTGAGGAAGTGACAAAGATGATTGATGAAGGAAGGGCAGTGGATGTTAAGTATATGGACTTTAGTAAAGCCTTTGACAAGGTCCCGCATGGCAGACTGGTACAAAAGGTGAAGTCACACGGGATCAGAGGTGAGCTGGCAAGATGGATACAGAACTGGCTCGGTCATAGAAGATAGAGGGTATCAGTGGATGGGTGTTTTTCTGAATGGAGGGATGTGACTAGTGGTGTTCCACAGGGATCAGTGCTGGGACCTTTGCTGTTTGTAGTATATATAAATGATTTGGAGGAAAATGTAGCTGGTCTGATTAGTAAATTTGCGGACGACAGAAAGGTTGGTGGAGTTGCAGATAATGAGGATTGTCAGAGGATACAGCAGGATATAGATCGGTTGGAGACTTGGGCGGAGAAATGGCAGATGGAGTTTAATCCGGACAAATGTGCGGTAATGCATTTTGGAAGGTCTAATGCAGGTGGGAGGTATACAGTAAATGGCAGAACCCTTAGGAGTATTGACAGGCAGAGAGATCTGGGCGTACAGGTCCACAGGTCACTGAAAGTGGCAACGCAGGTGGATAAGGTAGTCAAGAAGGCATACGGCATGCTTGCCTTCATCGGTCGGGGCATAGAGTATAAAAATTGGCAAGTCATGTTGCAGCTGTACAGAACCTTAGTTCGGCCACACTTAGAATATTGCGTGCAATTCTGGTCACCACACTACCAGAAGGACGTGGAGGCTTTGGAGAAGGTACAGAGGAGGTTTACCAGGATGTTGCCTGGTCTGGAGGGCATTAACTATGAGGAGAGGTTGGAAAAACTCGGATTGTTTTCACTGGAACGACGGAGGTGGAGGGGCGACATGATAGAGGTTTACAAAGTTATGAGCGGCATGGACAGAGTGGATAGTCAGAAGCTTTTTCCCAGGGTGGAAGAGTCAGTTACTAGGGGACATAGGTTTAAGGTGCGAGGGGCAAAGTTTAGAGGGGCTGTGCGAGGCAAGTTTTTTACACAGAGGGTGGTGAGTGCCTGGAACTTGCTGCCAGGGGAGGTGGTGGAAGCAGATACGATAGCGACGTTTAAGAGACATCTTGACAAATACATGAATAGGAAGGGAATAGAGGGATATGGGCCCTGGAAGTGCAAAAGGTTTTAGTTTAGGCAGGCATCAAGATCGGCGCTGGCTTGGAGGGCTGAATGGCCTGTTTCTATGCTGTACTGTTGTTTGTTCTTTTCTCTTTGATTTAGGTCAGTTTCATGTACAAACTGTGAGCTGCCACTCAGGAATCATGGATCAATTAATTTCATCTTTTAAGAAGTGCTAATGAATAACCAATCCAATCAGAAAACTAAGGCCTACCATGTTTTCAATATTCAATACAAATTTGCTTTTTGCATGGTTATAGCTTTTCAATTTGAAATATATTAGATGGAATGGGGCTTGTACTTGGGGGAAACCAATCCATAGTCTTCAAGGGCTGAAATTCTTCTTTTAATAGAAAACAGTTGAATGCCTGTTCTTTTCCCATAATTAATGACCCATGAAACATGTGATTTCTGGGGATGCGATTTCATCAACAGCTCATTAATTGTGCAAAAATAGCAGCAACTTCTTTTTATATAGCAAGTTTAATGTAACAATATATCCCAAGGTGGTTGACAGGAGTGTAATCAGGCAAAATTTTACATCGAGCCAAGGAAGGAGATTTTAGGATGGTTTAGGAGTAAAAGCTTGATAAAAGAATGGGTTTTATTTATGAAGTAAAATGGCCATTTTCCTTTTTTTTTAAATTAAAAGGAGAATAATAGCATTGTCCCACAGACTTTTAGTCGGCTTTTGTATGACATGGTAATTAGAGCCATTTCAGCATGGTTCCCTCTACAGGGGATCTGGAACCTGTGTGAACAGTGCAAGCTTAGAGTGTTAAGAGTCATACAGCACAGAAACAGGCACTTCAGCCAATTGTGTCTCTGTCGGCCATCAAGCACCTTTCTATTCTAATCCCATTTTCCAGCACTTGGCCCGTAGCTGTGTATACTATGGCATTTCAAGTGCACATCTAAATACTTCTTAAATGCTGTGAGGGTTCCTGCCTCTACCACCCCTTCAGGCAGTGTGTTCCATACTCCAACCACCCTCTGGGTGAAAAACATATTACTCAAATCCCCTCTAAACCTCCTGCCCCTTACCTTAAATCTATGCCCCCTGGTTATTGGCACCTCCGCTAAGGGAAAAAGTTTCTTCCTATCTATCCTATCAATGCCCCTCATAATTTTGTATACCTCAGTCAGGTCCCCCCCTCAGCCTTCTCTGCTCTAAGGAAAACAACCCTAGCCTTTTCAGTCTCTCTTCATAGCTGAAATGCTCCAGCCCAGGCAACATCCTGGTGAATCTCCTCTGCACCCTCTCCAGTGCAATCACATCCTTCCTATAGTGTGATGACCAGAACTGTACACAATACTCCAGCTGTGGCCTAATTAGCATTTTATACAGCTCCATCATAACCTATCAATCTTATATTCTCTGCCTCGGCTAATAAAGGCATGTTTCTTCAACCAATCAAATTGAAGAATTCTCATTGCAACACATAGGGAGAAAAACTGGATAAGGCCTATTTTCGTGTGCGGGGATTGCGATGTGTGATGAACCCATGCCCAGTTGTGTTGAGATTTCTGGTTTCATACTTTCTATCTAAATGACTTTCAGCGCAGAACGTGCTGCCGACTGGCTTCACGCTCAACAAGGGGTCCAACAGCGTGCGTGGTGAGCATGACCCACAACTAGACTGTGCCTCTTAAAAGCAGTCTTCTCCTCTTAAAGGGGTGTTGCACTCAGGACACAGCAGCTGTTGCAGACTGTCTCTGGAATACTTGGATAGAAGGAAAAGCACAGCAAATGGCACAGCAGACAAGGGAGAGGGCCCCCAGGTTTCCCATGTAGTCCGGGAGACATTCGTGATGGAGATGGAAAGGAGGAAGGGCATCATTTTCCCGAAATGGGCCAACAGGCCCTCAAGGCACACCCTGAGAAAGGAATGTGAGCTGATGGTCATGGAGGTCATTTACTGGAGTCATAGGAACATAGGAGCAGGAGTAGGCCATTCAGCCCATCAAGCCTGCTCCGACATTCAATACGATCATGCCTGATTATCCACTTCAATGTTTTTTTCCCACATTATCCCCATATCCCTTCATGTCATTGGTATTTAGAAATCTGTCAATCTCAACTTTAAACATACTCAATGACTGAGCTTCCACAGCCCTCTGGGGTAGAGAATTCCAAAGATTCACAACCGTCCGAGTAAAGAAATTTCTCCTCATCTCAGTCCTAAGTGGCTTCCCCTTTATTTTGAAATTGTGTCCCCTGGTTCTAGACTCCCCAACCAGGGGAAACATCTTCCCTGCATCTACCCTGTCTATCCCTTCAAGTATTTTGTAGGTTTCAATGAGATCACCTCTCATGCTTCAAAACTCTAGAGAATACAGGCCCAGTTTCCCCAATCTCTCTTCATTAGACAGTCCCGCCATCCCGGGAACAAGTCTGGTGAACCTTCGTTGCACTCCCTCTATGGCAATAATCTCCTTCTTAAGTTAAGGGGACCAAAACTGCACACAGTACTCCAGGTGCAGTCTCACCAAGGTTCTATGCAATGGAAGCAAGACTTCACTACTCCTGTACTCAAATCCTCTTGCAATGAAGGCTAGCATACCATTAGCCTTCCTAATTGCTTGCTACACCTGCATGTTAGCTTTCAGTGACTTATAGAAGAGGACACCCAGGTCCTTTTGTACATCTACACTTTCTAATCTCTTACCATTTAAGAAATACTCTGTACATCTATTCCTCCTACCAAAATGGATAACCTCACATTTTTCCACATTATATTCCATCTGCCACGTTCTTTCCCACTCACTAAGTCTTTCCAAATCCCCTTGAAGCCGCTTTGCATCTTCTTCACAACACACATTCCCACCTAGTTTTGTGTCATCTGCAAACTTGGAAATATTACATTTGGTCCCCACATCCAAATGATTGATATATATTGTTAACAGCTGGGGCTCCAGTACTGATCCTTGTGATACCCCATTAGTCACAGGCTGCCAACGTGAGAATGACCCGTTTATTCCTGCTCTCTGTTTTCTGCCTGTTAACCAATCCTTAATCCATGCCATTATTTTACCTCCTATCCCATGTGCTTTAATTTTGCTAACTGACCTCCTCTGGGGAACTTTATCAAAAGCCTTCTGAAAATCCAAGTATACCACGTCCACCGACTCCCCTTTATCAATTCTGTTGGTAACATCTTCAAAAAGCTCCAACAGGTTCTTCAAACATGATTTCCCATTCATAAATCCATGTTGACTATGCCCAATCATTATTCAAGTGTCCATTTATCACATCTTATAGAACAGATTCTAACATTTTCCCTGCTACTGATGTAAGACTAATTGGTCTGCAGTACTCTGTTTTCTCTCTCCCTCCCTTCTTAAATAGTGGGGTGACATTTGCTACCTTCCAATCTGCAGGAACCATTCCAGAATCTATAGAATTTTGGAAGATGATCACCAATGCATCCACTATCTCCATAGCTACCTCTTTCAGCACTCTGGGATGTAGAATATCAGGTCCTGGGGACTTATCAACCTTCAGCCCCATTAATTTCTCCAATACAACCTTCTTGCTAATACTAATTTCCTTTAATTCCTCATTCTCCCAAGTCCCTTGGATTCCTATTTCTGGGAGATTTCTTGTATCTTCCTCAGTGAAGACAGAAACAAAGTAATCATCTAACAAGCCACTTCTGTATTCCCCATTATAAATTTTTCTGACTCTGCCTGTAATGGACCCACATTTGTCTTACCAAAAGTTTATTTTTTACGTATCAGTAGAAGCTTTTAGAGTCCATTTTTATATTTTTTGTTACACGTCTGCCCCAAGGATCCAGCTACAGTGCCAGAAAAAGTTCAATAACTTCACATGGGTGGTCAAGGTTAGTGAATGCATCTTCACATCATACCTCCTACCCAACATCTCATGCTCCTCAATGCATCATACCCACATCACTCAATCTGGACTCGTGCCCAACATTCAGGTACTCCACCTCACCCTCATACACTTACCAATGCTGTTAGTCTCACACCCATCTCTTGCAGCTTTCACATACCTCCAGCTATTCAGCTTGGCTAACTTTTTCTGGAGTGTTTAATGGGTACCTAATGGGTAAGTACAACAACTTCACACCCTTCATGTATTTTAATGCTGATTCTCTCAATGAGGTACCGATATAGTGAAGCTTGTGAAGCAGATGTGCAAACCCAGCAGCAATTTCCTGATTCCCAAGTTCTACTGTACACGTGCCAGAATGCCGGAAGTTGCTGCGCTGAGAAGCTCACTGTTATTCCTACTGCAAAATCTGGGCCAATTTCTTTTAACGTTGAGACCAGAATTGTACACAGTTTTCCAAATGTGGTCCAACAAAGATTCTCTATAAATTTACCATTACCTCCCTGCTTTTGTATTCTATTCTTCCAGAAACAAACTCTCAGACTTTGCACTCCTTGTGGCTTTATCAAATTGTGTTTCTACTTCTAATGATTTATGTATCTTTATTTCTGAGTCTTTGCTATGCCATTTTATTTTTTGCCTGAGGTAATAGTTAATCTCTATCTACCCTATCAAATCCTTTAATCATCTTAAACATTTCAATTAGATCACCCCTTAATCTTCTATTTTCAAGGGAATTCAAGCCTAGTTTATCCTGTCCTCATAATTTAACCCTTCGGCCTCCAGGCAGGTGATATGAATTGAAAAGTTTTGGTAGCATTGTTACTTTGGTCAACTTTTCATTGTAGTGACATTTACTTTGTTTAGAATAAGTCAAAAAGGTAAAATAGCAAGATCTTAAATTCTGGAAATGTTGCAGTAAGCAGAGTGGAATAATAAAATGATAATTTCCTTTTCGAGACAGTCTGAAGCAAGAAATCAGAAATGTTCTGGCTTTTACTGTCTCTCGTATTCCTATGCTTCTCCCAAACCATTTATTCAAATTGCAACTGTTTAAAAATGTAATGGATTGTTAGTAGCATTATGGAGTATTTCAAAGGAACCATGAAATTATGGTGGGTGGGGTTTGTTTGCTCATTGAGGAAGCAAATTGAGTGAAAATGTACTGCATGATATTGGCATATGAGCATGAAACAAATTTTTTGGAAATTCCACTTGCCCTAATTGTAACAAAAGTGTAGCTCAATTTAACAAGTTAACACCCAAAGGAATTTATTATGAAGACGTTAATAGGTTTGTATCATGACATCTCGACTATTCTAGAATATTTACCTTTTTTTGGTAACTATTGGTAATAATTGCCTCTGCCTTTTTGCTGCATCTTGTCAACCTTTTAAATTATGAGGAAGAGGATAGGCTGTTTTAGAATTGCTGCCTGATTAATTTATTATAATTAAGCTTTTGATTTGAAAAAGTAACTTTTCCCTTAATTACTTTTATCTCTGCACACTATTCACCATTCTCTGATAAAGACAGTGGATGGGAGAGCTGTTCCATGCATTGCCCAGCATGATCCAGAGAGAATCCAGATATTTTCATTTGCAAATGTTCAATGGTAAAAAAATACAAACATAAAAAAAAAATATTTCCTCAGCTTTCTTAACTCAGCTTCCAAACAGAAGGAATGTGATAGGTGCCAAAATTATAGCATTTATAGCAAGCGCTGAAAATGATGGCTTCATTGTTTCTGATGCTTAACTGAAGAAAATGGCCCTTCATCCAAGACTGAATGTCAGACAAGCAGTCTGACAACAGAAGCAGTGAAGGAGTTGAGAGAGCTGGTGGAAAAATATATCTGGGTCTCATTAGCTTCATGTGAAAGCTGACCTCATTCCTTTGGATGATGTCGTCAAGGAACAACCGGCTGGAATTTATGCTTCTGCCGCTGATTAAACAATGGAGGTCTGCCTGCACATAATGTACGTTGCGGAGCCACCACGATATTCAGCGCGGAAGCTCATTTAAACAGCCAGGGCGGGCCACCCACCCCGATGACGTGGATAGAACTATTTACAATTTCAGTTAATGTGGGGTCCAGGAAGGGAAACTGCCTAATGCTTTAGCTCAAAAT
The DNA here is from genome assembly GCF_036365525.1 of Heterodontus francisci. Lineage (NCBI taxonomy): Eukaryota > Metazoa > Chordata > Chondrichthyes > Heterodontiformes > Heterodontidae > Heterodontus > Heterodontus francisci. The sequence goes on from NC_090394.1 coordinate 48,331,414, forward strand.
AATAAAGCAGCTTGACCATATGTGGCATACTCTCTTGACTGAGGTACAAATGTCAAAGAATCTTTTCCCCTTTTTCACTCGATGGAAGAAAATACATTGGCCCAGATTTTGCTATCGCAATAACAATGAGGCTAACATTGAAGTGCATTGAATGACGTGAAGTTCCTGTATTTGTGCAGTGGATACAACCTAAACGCACTACAGAAAATTATATCTTGCCAATACAATGCAAGTACCCATTTAACAATGTGAAAACTGTTAGTGATTGCCAAACAACCTCTCAGGCACTGAAAATTAACCATTACCAGTGAGAAGTCTCATTCCTTTAGGTTTTAATTGTTACTAGAGATTTTTTTTTTAAGTCAAATTTATTTTTAATTTTTGTTTGCTGTTTCTTTTCCCTCTCTCTTCAGCCAATCTTTAACCATCTCTTTATTTCTCTTTCTTTACTTGAGTTGACATTGAATTTACCCTCTCTAATTTACAATTCCTTCTCAGTCCTTGCACTGTTTATTTCACAATCCTTCAATCTGATTAGTTAAGGAGATACACAGTTCCTTGCGCTATTCATCCATGTTGCAGATACCCTGTTTCCTTCACTGTGATGCCATCAGCTCACACTTGCAGCAACTTGCCATGAAAAAGAAACCTAAATGTGCAAGCGCAAGTCTAACTAACGGTAGATGCAGTAGATGTCATGCTACAGCAAAATCTGGATCATTATGTATTTCAAAACCAATTTCTTCTATTTTAATAAGTTTCTTCTATTTTAATAAGTTCACATTTTATGTGCAAGGCCAGTGTTAGTAGGACAACTGATAAGACCCTGTTTTGATCAGTTCATCCTCACTCATAGTAATTTACTATTGTAGTGTGCATATTTCATTTGAACCATGAATATTTTGAGTTGTCAGTCATCCTATAACATTTTAAAATATTCATAGTTCAAAATATATTTGAAAAGAAACAGATGCAAATCTTGACTGACTCATGAGATAAGTGAGCATACACAGCTGGACTGCAAAAGGAGCACAGAATCATAAAATTTATCAACGTTTTCTCACAATTAATTGTTCATCAGCAGCTTTTTTCCCTAATATTGACACTACTAATAGCAAGTGATTGAAATTACATCAGTTCTAATCACGATGTGTGACATCAGGTCTAGGAATAAAAATGACTTGGTACACTGCTCCCTCCTCACAAAGCCTTCCATTATGCAGTCACATATTCTTCGGAAACTGAGTGATGCAATCTAAGATAAAATCAACAGCTTGTGGTGTAATGCAGTAACTGCTTACAAAAATTTGTGCAAGGCTGGAAAAGCAGCAGATAATCGGATTAAGAGAAAGTCTATCACAGTCCAGCTGTCACTGGATTTTAGCAGATTTTTTTTATCCCAGTATTTGGTGGAAGAAGATTACAGGAACATTTAATGAAGGAAGCTGAACTAATAAGCTCAGTAGTGGCAGAAGATCTGATAGTCATGCATCAGAACTGAAATGGCCCATATAGTTTGAAAAATTGATGTGACCAGCTGTAAAATATTTAAAATGCCTGTAGACTAACCTTAAAGTGACTTTTTAATAAAAGCAGTTAAAATTTCATGCAATCTGACTGGGCAGGAGGTGCAATAGAAAACTCAATATTCTAATTTCTGCTAATGGCCATTGGCCACTTTTAAAAATTTAATAATGAGTCCAACAACTTTGACAAAAAGATGGTTACTCGAAGAGTGCACTAATTCTTTTTGCTTTTCTCTGCCTTTTCTTTTGTCATTGTTTCCCACTTTCCTTGTGAACAGGCAGAAGATGAAAGTCATTCACTAACAGTCCTACATCTTTCATCTTTTGATAGTCTTTTCCCACTTTGTATGACAGTGTTATCTTTTGTAATTTTCAGTGTTCCGTGTGACGACCCATACTGCTGAAGGGAAAACCACATGAAGAGGCTGAATAATATGCAGAAATTCAATTTCCTATGCCACTCTATAGCTTTGATGTACATATGTTCCTGACAATTATGCTTTTAATTTTGGGTCCATTAGGAGATCTATTTGTAAGTGGAAACATTTCCTACTGAACCCAAATTTAAAAGCATAATTGTACTAAAGTTTTACTTTAGGACGCCTTCTTTCCTTTTACTTGGCTCTGTTATTAACATATGCCTACCCAACTCTATTTGCATTACCTTCTGAAAGAATAGACTTAAGAGGGTGAAAGTAAATCTAAATTCTGCCTTATTTTCCCAGCAGTATATTATAACAGTAAAACCAAATTAGTGTTTCACAATCAATGAGATTGATTGAAGTCCTTTCTCGGTAAAAAGCCCAGTCAAAATATTTATCTGTTAATGTGATGGAGTCTGAGTGAGCAGTTGACCTCTTGAATGTAATGCAAGGTGCACTGACTTTTGAATTAAAAGCTTTTATTATTTCTGGGACAGTCATTTACTGGAAAAGGAAACTGAAAGCTTCAGAGTTCTGGAGAAGACAGAACTGGTTAGGACTAGTTAAAACAAACAGCCATAGGATCAGAGGTGTGACCAGAGACATGTGACTGGAGCTTAGGTTTCAGTTTACAAGATTAATCTGCAGTGTGTTGAAGCAAGCAGCAAGGTTTGTTGTTATTTAAAAGAGACACATGGCTACAATTGGAACCTATTTTCTGGGAGCTGGCCCTCAGAAAATACAAGTTGCTACAGCTGTTTTTGGTGACTTGAAGAGTTACTTAAGGTGACACAGATGGAGCTACACCATCAATACTGCTTTGAGTAAAATTACGGAAGTTCTGGAAGGGTACACAGTTTTGGTGGAGACGGTATCGGTGGAGTTCGGATTGCAGGGGAAGTGCTATCGAATGGAAATTGGTGTTTGCATCTTGGAAGACAGGATCTTGAGATCCAATTGAAAAGTTCAAAGACCTGAAGGACTTTGTAGCTGCAACTGGTGCTATCTGTGCTGAGACGATTGGCAAAAAAGACTTGTGAGCTCTATCTTTGTTGCATCTGATAATTAACATGTAATCTTTAAGCTATATATATTTATACATATATGTGCCCGACGGAGGGCTGCTCTTGTTGCCCCAACCACCCCCAACACCCAACACGTCCTCCAACGCCCCACCCTGATTGACTACCCTTGCTTTGGGGAGGCCCCAAAGGCCCGCTGATTGGCCGGCAGCTCCATTAGGCGGGACTTCCTGCCTCGATGAGGTGGAAGTCCCCCCTAAGACAAGTTAAGGTCCTGGGGACAGTAAAATCCGGACTGGATTCACAAGCCCAGTGGGGATGTGACTGCCACCAACTTTTCAGTCAGTGGACGGCTCCTGTCCGACAAGGGAAAAATTTTGGCCTGTGTGTTATAATGCATGTAGCTGTAATTTTACTGAATCATCGAGCAATTTGAAAAATTCTGCATTTTGAGCCAGGCAGAAAAGATGGCTTTGACAAGTGGATACTGTAAAAACATTCTAACATAATACCGCATTTCAGCAGTGCTTCATTCTTGAAATGTCTTATCCTTTGGCTAGCTGCCATGGTTTCACATTGATGGACAATAACATCAGAATGCTATTTTGCATTTGTCTGGTTGCAGTTATTAAACATAGTTGGTTACATTGTTAATCTGCTCACCATGCTGATCAGAAACTAGCCATCCGTCTCCGCAGATCTCCAGGGTGCATTCATTCACAATTCTGATGGGTTCACATGTGGGAGTTGTGGGGTCTGCATTTCTTCTTCTTCTTTGGCCTCCTTATCTCGAGAGACAATGGGTAAGCGCCTGGAGGTGGTCAGTGGTGTGTGAAGCAGCGCCTGGAGTGGCTATAAAGACCAATTCTGGAGTGACAGGCTCTTCCACAGGTGCTGCAGAAAAATTTGGTTGTCGGGGCTGTTACACAGTTGGCTCCCTCCTTGCGCTTCTGTCTTTTTTCCTGCCAACTGCTAAGTCTCTTCGACTCGCCACACTTTAGCCCCGCCTTTATGGCTGTCCGCCAGCTCTGGCGAACGCTGGCAACTGACTCCCACAACTTGTGATCAATGTCACAGGATTTCATGTCGCGTTTGCAGACGTCTTTAAAGCGGAGACATGGACGGCCGGTGGGTCTGATACCAGTGGCGAGCTCGCTGTACAATGTGTCTTTGGGGATCCTGCCATCTTCCATGCGGCTCACATGGCCAAGCCATCTCAAGCGCCGCTGACTCAGTAGTGTGTATAAGCTGGGGATGTTGGCCGCCTCGAGGACTTCTGTGTTGGAGATACGGTCCTGCCACCTGATGCCAAGTATTCTCCGGAGGCAGCGAAGATGGAATGAATTGAGACGTCGCACTTGGCTGAAATACTTTGTCCAGGCCTCGCTGCCATAGAGCAAGGTAATGAGGACTGCATTTAGTTACAGTATTTCTGCCCAGCTTGGAGAAGAATCCTTCGTATGACAGAAGCTTCCAAAACTTGGTAGACTTATCTCAGTAAATTCATTAATAGACAATAGTTAAACAGGTTTCGAGAAAATGTTACTGTCTAACGGTATTCTTCAAAAACATTCCTTTTATAGATTGAATGGTTTCGATTGTCAATATATTCCTGTCTTCCTGAGCTACAGGTTTCTTTCTTCTCAGCTCTCACTCAAGCAGGAAACATTAACATTTTAGTAAAGCTATCATATATCAGGAATGTACTTCATTACTGAATCAGCCATAAATAAACCACCTAAAACACAATTTTAAAATGGAACATTTGTACTTGCTCTCCTGCCCCTTCCATGCTGCTTGTCCTGTCTGTTGTAATATAATTTTACTTTTTCTCTATTGTAATGAGTATTTTACCAGTTTAACCTTTTTTCTATATTTTTTCTTAAGTTTCAATGTTTTAATTTTCTTCAACTCACCCCACCCCTCACTTTATCTCCATGTCCCCAGTCCATTTGGAATTGGGAACATTATTATTAAGTGGCTTACGTTATCTAACAACTCCACACTTTGGAGAATGGCCATGCTATACATGACCTGGAATTGCATGATGTTGACACTGATGCCTGAAGTGGAAATAGTTCCAGTTAAAAGCATTAACATATCTCACCTTGACAAACACTAAATTCACCACAAAAATAAACAAAGTTCTCCCTTCAAGTCCCATGGAATTATCTAACAATATACAGTTATTTCATATAGGCCATCCAGTTCATATTCTTGCAGGAATACTGAACTGATTGGCATTTTCCTATGCTCATGTAGTTATTCACAGCAGACACTATTCTTAAGCTTGTTCAGATATAGCCCACCAGTACTTCTGCAACCTCCGGGGGCCGATTATCCCCAATCACTTCGTTCCAATTTTGATACTGTTGTTATCTTTGAATTTTTTTCTCAGTGGATTCAAGTTTCCGTGCCCACATCAATTTTAAACTCAGTGTGGATGACCTTACTCTAAAGTTTCCAGTTGTGATGTATACTGTAGTAACTTGATTCCCAAAGCCTCCAGCTTCCAAGTTATCAAATAGTTTATTTTAGACACATAACCTTTTTCTAAATTTTAAACTTTTATTCACTACCATGAAATAAAAGTTATTGTGCTTATAGGACTAGTTGAAAGTGTATTTATGCCTTCTTTGTAAAGCTTTATAGCTTCATCTGACTTCAATTTATAAAAAGTGCATGGTCTATTTTAATTCTTTCTCTGAATTCTATCACCTAATTTGATGCTGCCAGGTTAGTAATCCTTCAGAAGCAGTGATAAGACAAAAACAATTAGTTACCTGGAATGTTGGTTGCTGTTATTTGCCAAACATTCAATGGTCAATAATGCTGCTGATATGATTCTGTGAAGAACAGCGCATTAAAAATTTGTGATGATTTTGACTGCAATTGTCTTCATTTCCCACGGGGGAGGTACGGGGGTTACAGGGGGAGCTCAGTAACGTGAGGAAAACATGATAAAGCCAGGCGCGTGGAGGTCCCACCAACCTTAACAATATGGGAACTGATCTGCATATTTAAAACAGGACCCTGATTCTTCCTCTGGGTGTCCTATTTGCCTGCTGAAAAGAGCAGGTTAATATTGGAATATAATAGGAAGGAAACGGGACTGGTGAGGTTATATGACTCCTTTTATTTTAACTGCTTCTGCCTCACTCGGTTTCCACCAGTTGAGGGCAGGTAAAATAGGGGTATCTAGCTCCAGTTTCATTTGGGTGCTGATCTTGTTTGCTCATTTTCAGTGGTCAATCTTGGTTAGTGGGTTGTGTGTGTTATGATCCCCTTAGAGACCACCAACAAACAAAAAGAATCAAATTCACCGATTAACCCCAATTTAGGAAACCAAACCAAGATTTCACTTTTTGTAAAATTTATTTTAACACTCAAACCAAAACCAACATATGTTAAACGTGAAGCAACAGACAGAACGCGGTCAATATATTGGGCTGCATTTTACATTGCATGTAAACAATGGTGGCCCGCATGCAGGGGCCATACTTCGCGGAGCCGCCGCACTCATTTAAATGGCCAGGACAGACCCCCCACCCCAATGACGTGGAGGGGGCGGGCGGTCTGTCCCCTGCAATGGCGTCAGCAGCTTTTGCGCTGGCGCTGTCGCCATTTTTAAAGGACTTGGAGCTCTTCCATTTAATTAAAATATTTAAAGAGAGATGTTGCAAAAAATTATAAAAACAATTAATTTTCCCCTCTCCCATCCGCCAATAACCATGCAATGCATTACTTGCCCTTCCCCCCCAAAACACTTCCCCTGCCCACCTGACCTTCCCCCCCAAGTTCATGCGGTCCACCATGAGGCCTTGCCGCTGCCAGCAATATCGGGCCAGGCCTTCCCGGCATCAAGGCCCATGGCGGGCCTCTGCCGGAGACATTTTCCGCACCCACTGCACCCCCCCCCCCCACCATCACAACCCCCAAAGTCGGTGGGGAGGGGGCTGTAAAATTCAGCCCACATATTACAAATTGCACCTTAATTATCAGATACAGCAGAGATGGATCTCATGGTTTCACTGGGAAGTCCACCAACATATATGGCAGCAATTACAGTTACACAGTTCTTCGCAACTCTGAAGTTCCTCAGGTAGATTTTCAGCTCCTTTCTTCAAGAATTTATCTGAAGTTCCCTCCCAATCTGAACTGCAGGGGTGCAGTCTTCACCAAAAGGCGCACTTCTCCAGAACCTCCTCAGCTCTTCTCACAACAGTTTTGGTGGCGTGTATTTACCAGTCTTCCCTTTATCCGAGTCCTTCAGTGATGACCTATGCACAGTGTGGCTGGATCTGGTTAGTTGGCTCCTTTAAATAATAGAAACAGCTTGTGGATTCAGTTTTCACTTTCTTCTGCTTGCTGGCGCTCCACTCCTGCCTGGTCTGCCTGATATGGGGAGGACTCTGTCTCCTTTTTCCTGGTTCTAACCAGTGTCAGTTTCCCCAGAAACCTGAAGTTATTTTTCTAGCTTCTGTTTCAGTTTTGGTTCCAGTTTCTGTTTCAGTTCTAGTTTCTGTTTCAATTCTAGTTTCTCTCTCACTTAGGGTCTAAAAAAAAACAAGCTTTGCAGCCACAGATTCCATAACATTAGTTTAATCTTCCTTCTGGTCCTTTTCTATATTCCACTCATCTGCCAGCACAAACTTGTGAAAATCCATAAGCAGACAATTTAAAATATTACATGTACGTTTTCTCCCCCCAAGGGTGTCATAGAATTTGAGGAATTCTCATGCAACAATGGGGTTCCTGTTGCACCCTGGCAAAGTTATGGTAGCAGAATGGGAGAAGATCTGAGGAAATCCATCCCTCTTCTTACAGTCTTTCCTAACTGAGATCTCTTCTTTGTCTCTAAGGATTGAACGTCTCCCTTGTGTCTCGGTGACTAGATAGTACTCAAGGTATAGTCTAACCAGCATGGGTGTACAGTCTGATCATGACTTTCCCTGACTAGCAATCTACCCTTTTGGCTTAATAGTTGGTTATTCTACTAGTTTGTTGATTGTTACTCTGTGTGGGTTGGACATGTTCAGTATTGAGTCCCAGGTCTTTTTCAACCTTACCCTTAGGTATTTCATTATTATTCACAGAATGCATGTGTTACCCATTTTTCCTTCCTATGTTCAGTACTTTACTTTTAGTTTTATTCAATTTCATCTGCCATTGTTCTACTTACATATTTTGTCCATCTCACTGTGTAATTTCTGAGCTACCCCCTCTGATTCCATTTCACTTCCTAGCTTGGCAGCATTAGCAAATTTGACTAACTGGCATTGCATGAGTGAATCCCAGTCATTAATGTAAATTAGAAACAGTAGTATCCCCAACACTGATACCTGGGATACCTCACTTGTTGTTTCACCCCACCTAACACACCTCCTTTTACAAGTGCCTATTGTTTTCTACATTTTAGCCAACTTCTTAACCATAGTTATTCTTTATTCAATCTTGGAATGTGAGTGTCGCTGGCCAAGCCAGCATTTATTGCCATCCCTAACTGCCCTTGACAACTGAGTGGCTTGCTATGCCATTTCAGAGGGCAGTTAAGAGTCAACCATATTGTTGTGGGTCTGGAGTCACATGCAGGCCAGACCAGGTAAGGATGGCAGATTTCCTCCCCTGAAGGACATTAGTGAACCAGATAGGTTGTTACAACAATCCGGTAGTTTCATGATTATTATTAATAAGAGTTGCATTTTATTCCAGCTTTATGAATTGAATTGAAATTCCCTCCACTGCCATGGTGTGATCTGAACTCATGTCTCTGGAGCATTAGTCTAGGCTTCTGGATTACTAGTCCAGTAACATTATCACTATGCTACTGTCCCCATAACCCAAGATATATCCTCATATCTGCACAGATTTGAGCTTACAGCTTCTGACATAAAGGAAGTTAAATTCAATTTTTCTTCCTTCTTCTATTGTTGCATACCACTGGTACAAGATAGGAGGAGGAACTGTCACTGGGTGCAAAAGTTTATCCATCCATTGATTTCTGCTCTAGGAAACGTCCTAACTCAAGTCTCACGTATAAGATTTGTGAGCCACTTGCCGGGGATGCAACTAAGCTACATTCCTGTTGTCTTCGTCGTGGTTTTTATCTTTCTATACCTCTCCTAGATAAGCTGCAACAAAGGCTTTAGAGCCCACCCTTTAAGTTGAGGTGGGGGAGGACCACCATCACCCATTGGACCCAAGTATCTCCAATGGGGAGTCAGCCCAGTGCTCGGAGTCCAGGCTCCATTGTCCATTTGCCAGGGGTGTCTGGAGTGGGCCTAAACCTTACACTTCTGACTCAGAGGTGGGAATGCTACCACTGAGCCAGTGAACACTCTGCCCAGATTTGAGTATCCCTCTTGATGTTAATCTAATACTTAGAGTCCATAGTCCATCTACTTCACCAGGGCTATCTGAAGTGGACAAACAGGAATAATATTACTGAGCCAGTGGTCACTCCATTGGTACCAAAGTACCAAATTTCAATTCTTTCGCTTTTCACGTCCCCCAAACATAGCAAGGCAAAAACTGCATGTGTTGCAAATCACTTATTAAAGTGACCTCACTTCTGGGGGTGCATCTCGGAGTGGCAGCTAGAAGGTCCAGCCAATGTTAATGGCCAGATCGCATTAACATTCCACTGGTCTAATTACTGACCAAAACAGCTCAGAATCTGGTGGTGAGCAGCTGCATAGTCAGTAAAATTGGGCAGCAAGAGACCAGTGCCAGGGGCAGAAAGATCTTTGGTACTAAGGTGAGGTGTGGGTTGTGAGGGTATCACAGTCAGGAAAGGGGCAGTGAGCCCAGGGCACAGGTGATTCAAGGTCTTTTTTTTAGAATTAGAACATTACAGCGCAGTACAGGCCCTTCGGCCCTCGATGTTGCGCCGACCTGTGAAACCATCTGACCTACACTATTCTATTTTCATCCATATGTCTATCCAATGACCACTTAAATGCCCTTAAAGTTAGCGAGTCTACTACTGCTGCAGGCAGGGCGTTCCACGTCCCTACTACTCTCTGAGTAAAGAAACTACCTCTGACATATGTCCTATATCTATCACCCCTCAACTTAAAGCTATGTCCCCTCGTGTTTGCCATCACCATCCGAGGAAAAAGACTATCCACCCTATCTAACCCTCTGATTATCTTATATGTCTCTATTAAGTCACCTCTCCTCCTCCTTCTCTCCAACGAAAACAACCTCAAGTCCCTCAGCCTTTCCTCGTAAGACCTTCCCTCCATACCAGGCAACATCCTAGTAAATCTCCTCTGCACCCTTTCCAAAGCTTCCACATCCTTCCTATAATGCGGTGACCAGAACTGCACGCAATACTCCAGGTGCGGTCTCACCAGAGTTTTGTACAGCTGCAGCATGACCTCGTGGCTCCGAAACTCGATCCCCCTACTAATAAAAGCTAACACACCATATGCCTTCTTAACAGCCCTATTAACCTGGGTAGCAACCTTCAGGAATTTATGTACCTGGACACCAAGATCTCTCTGTTCATCTACACTACCAAGAATCTTCCCATTAGCCCAGTACTCTGCATTCCTGTTACTCCTTCCAAAGTGAATCACCTCGCACTTTTCCGCATTAAACTCCATTTGCCATCTCTCAGCCCAGCTCTGCAGCCTATCTATGTCCCTCTGTACCCTACAACATCCTTCGGCACTATCCACAACTCCACCGACCTTCATGTCATCCGCAAATTTACTAACCCACCCTTCTACACCCTCATCCAGGTCATTTATAAAAATGACAAACAGCAGTGGCCCCAATACAGATCCTTGCGGTACACCACTAGTAACTAAACTCCAGGATGAACATTTGCCATCAACCACCACCCTCTGTCTTCTTTCAACTAGCCAATTTCTGATCCAAAGCTCTAAATCACCTTCAACCCCATACTTCCGTATTTTCTGCAATAGCCTACCGTGGGGAACCTTATCAAACGCCTTACTGAAATCCATATACACCACATCCACTGCTTTACCCTCATCCACCTGTTTGGTCACCTTCTCGAAAAACTCAATAAGGTTTGTGAGGCACGACCTACCCGTCACAAAACCGTGCTGACTATCTCTAATGAACTTATTCTTTTCAAGATGATTATAAATCCTGTCTCTTATAACCTTTTCCAACATTTTACCCACAACCGAAGTAAGGCTCACAGGTCTATAATTACCAGGGCTGTCTCTACTCCCCTTCTTGAACAAGGGGACAACATTTGCTATCCTCCAGTCTTCCGGCACTATTCCTGTCGACAATGACGACATAAAGATCAAGGACTTGTTATGGATGCTGCAGGAGCACTGCTGCTCTTCATGGCCTGCAAGGAAATTAGAAAAATATTTAAAAGTTTGCCTTTCTGGGCCACTTCCAGTGGTTCCCCCAGGAGGACAAATATTCCATGGCTTCCTTGTGCAGGCCTGTGTTATCAGCGGGATCAGGGACGGAGGCCAACAGGTAAGCCTTCTGCTCCAGTTCAACTGCCCCATCACCCAGTTTCAGCCAGGTGGAGAGAGTTAAAATGTACCCCCTAGTTTCTTATCTGAAGATAGTTGGGCATTATCATGTTAACACAGTGAGTAATGTGGACGTTGTAAGATATCTATAAAGACTCTTGGGAGATCATTTCTTATCATCTAATATATATATAAAACTGGATTCATCAAGCAAAAATCTACTTCTAATTCCATTCCATTAGCAATAGGTGGAGGGAATTCAATCAATCTAAGAAACAATCACAGAAATGCAGATTATATTTGGAAAATATGATAAAGGGTTTTATCTTCATGCAAAGTGTTTGTCAACCCTTTGTTTGTTTGTGGAGAGACAGGTCCACATGGCTCATTGTTTAGTCACACAGAGGTCATATGATGGTTCAATTTAGCTTAATCTATATCTTCATATTCACCTGGACTTTGCGGTCAGCAGCAGCGCTCGCCGCTGACATCAAATAAATCTCCGTATGGACCTACCGCGATCCCAGAGGTGAGAAGTTCAGTTGCCTTGAAGGAGGATTCCCTCCTGGTGTGGGTTGCTGTGAAGGCCAGCAGCACAGGCTAGTGTGTGAGAGAAAGGCAGTTGTGGGCATGTCTTAAGTCATGGCAGTACAAAAACCGAGAAAAAAGGCTGCTGCAGTAAAAAGACATTAGAAAATCACATTAAAAAGGCGTTGAAAAGTCACATTTTTAGCAGACAGAATTTTTTCAAAATTAAATACTTAAACTTATTTTTTAAAACTACAATAATTTTGTTCAGACAAATCATTTTGAAAAGTGATATTAAAAAGTCTGATAAATTATGCTAAGAAGTCATAGATGTTACTTTTTAATAAGATTTTCAGACTTTTTAAAGATCTCATGTCAAAAAATCAATCCATTATAACTTTTAAAATGGTATGGGCCTCCTCATTAAGTATTTGAGAGGAGCCCCCTTACACCTAGAAATACAGGTGTAAAATGTTAAAGTGTAATTAATTCAGAATTATTAGGCAATTAATATGAAGGCAGATGACCAAAAGCTTGGGAAAAGAGATAGGTTTTAAGGAACATCTTAAAAGGATGAAAGTGAGGTAGTGTGGTGGAGAGATTTAGGGAGGGAATTCCAGAGCTCAGGGCCTAGGCAGCTGAAGGCACAGCCACCAAATGTGTATTAAAATTAGGGATGCTCAAGAGAAAACGGCAGAAATAATTTATAAAAGTTGTACTTTTAACTTGACCCTTTGTTGGACACAAGCCCAATCGTTGACTCTGTCAAATGTTTGCCTTTCTAAGACTGAGAAGGAAATTACTGATGCCATCTCATGAGGCCACTTTCTACATGAGAGTGAGCATGCGTTCACATGTGTCTGTTCAACTGTTCCTAGGAAGTCAGTCATAGATATTCCTCCATCCTGTAGTAACCACAGAATTCTGTGATTCATATCTAATTTTCATGTCCTGTTCTCTCATCCATGAATCAAAATGTATTGGCACTAGCTGATAGAGAATTTCTGAACTTTTTATTTCATTTTATCTAGTTGTAGCAATGTTTATTACTTTCACTTTTCCTAGGAGGCAAGATAGTTTAGTTTTAATTTAGAGATACAGCACTGATACAGGCCCTTCGGCCCACTGAGTCTGTGCCAACCATCAACCACCCATTTTTTTTTACTAATTCTACACTAATCCCATATTCCTACCACATCCCCACCTGTCCCTATATTTCCCTACCACCTACCTACACTAGGGGCAATTGCTAATGGCCAATTTACCTATCAACCTGCAAGTCTTTGGCATGTGGGAGGAAACCAGAACACCCGGAGGAAACCCACGCAAACACAGGGAGAACTTGCAAACTCCACACAGGCAGTACCCAGAATTGAACCCGGGTCACTGGAGCTGTGAGGCTGCGGTGCTAACCACTGCGCCACTGTAGGGTGATAGTAGTTTTGCTTTGTTTGCACTGTAGTATTGTCAATTACAAAATCAGAGTTAATGTTCAAATGAGCAGAATTGCCAAATCAAATTCCAGATTAATAACTTTGGATCAATGGAGAGCACTATCAGCACAGATTTGCCTAAACCTTTAAATCAAATATATATTGCACTGAGGATTAAAACCTCCCATTCTACAAATATGTCATGTAATTTTCAATAAGGTATATTTTCATCTTCACTGCCTAACCTTTAAGCATTGTCTTGGTGAAGAGCGGAAAGGAACATAGGAACAGGAACAGAAAGGAAATTAGGCACAACAGGAGACTACTCAGCCCTTGAGCCTATTCCATCATGCAATTTAGATCATGGCTGATCTGCACTTCAACTCCATCTGCTTGCCTTGATTCCATATTTTTTCATACCATTACCTAACAAAAATCTATCAATAACAGTTAAACATTTTCAAGTAGACTCAACAGTTTTTTGGGACAGAGATTCCAAGGCTGGATTTTCAGTCCGGGGTCAGGAATCCAACACCCGGATCATTTCTGGTTCACGACACCATGCCGCATCTGTGCTGCTGTCGCAATGCTATTTCAATATGCAAAGCCTCGAACTGGGCCGGAGGTGAACTTGGCACCTAATTAGTGGCACCGCCTGGAGGCAGGAACTAGCTCTGGAGTGCAATGCTCAAAGGCAGTTGGTAGCCATCACTGGGCTTGCCATTGCCTTGTAGATTGGAGCAGGCAGATAGCAGAGGGCCAGCAGCCTCACACTGCATACATGTGGCAAAACAATTAATCACAGGGTACTTGACCCGCTCTACTCAAGCGATGGCAACTTTGTGTCACCAATTGAGCACCTCAGTTTGAATAACCCATTTTTTTCAACACTTTAATTCAGCAACAACATCACATTATGGCTCCCCACAGTGCTTCCGACAGGTGTGCACTAGCATGCCCCAGACCGTTTGCTTTTCCTGTTCGCTGCTTTGAAAATTTCCTTCTAACTCCCTGCAGCCTATTAACAAGCTCTTCAATGAGGTGTACAGGAAGTTCATTGGAGATGTGCAGATTTCCAGCTCCTCCCACACCCGACCTCACTTTGAAATTGCAGCACATCCGGAGAGTTTGTAAAATTGACACTGTATCCAGCAGCACTATTTTCAAAGCACGCCTGCACCTGGCCTCGCTCCCAAAGGTATCTGAAAATACAGCCCCATATTTCCACTACTCCTTGTGTGTAGAAGTGCTTCTTGACTGGCTCAGCTCTAATTTTAAGATTATGCCTTCTTGTTCTGGATTACCCCACCAGAGGAAATAGCTTGTCTATTGTATCCTATTTACCCTATAAAATACTTTAAGCATCTTAAACAATGAAATTAAATCACCCCTTAATCATCTATACTGACGTTATTCTTCTGGTGAATTTGAACTGCACTTCTCCAAGGCCAAAACATCTACCCCGTGGTGTGGTGCCCAAAACTGAACACATTTATCCAGATGCAGTCCAATCAGAGCTTTATACAACTGTAACATAATTTCCAAGTCTTCATTTGCTTGGATGTGTGCAGTTGCAACACCCAAGAAGCTTAACACCAACTAAGACAAAACAGTCTACTTAATTAGCATTTTATCCATTAGTGTAAACATCCATTCTCTCTTGCATACCATGCCTTCAGTCTGTACTATATACAGAATACACTGCAGCAATTTGCCGAAGCTTCTTTGGTAGTACCTCCTAAACTCCTGATCTCCACTACCTTGAAGGACAAGGACAGCAGGTGCATGGGAACAAGTTACCCTCCAAGGCACACACCATTTCATCCTGGACATATATTGTTGTTCCTTCATTGTCATGGGATCAAAATCCTGAAACTCCCTACCAAACAGCATTGTTATAGCACACGCACCATGTGGATCACAGTGAACCTTCCCAAGGGCAACTGGGGATGTGTAATAATGCTGACCAGTGATACCCACATCTTGGGAGTGAATTCAAAAAAAAGCGCCACAGAATATGTTCAATGGTTTTGGTCAGTTGTGCAATACTGTGGCTTGAAGGACGAAGAAAATACACCTTTTCTGTTATGCATGTTGTGCTGGACTACAGAAATGCTGTATCATACACATTAGGGAAAGACTGGTGACTGCTACAGTAGATGTAACCAAATCTTTAGTGACCCATGGGACCATAAACATAGGGGCAGTGTTGCAAAGTGCTCACACTGTGAATTAATTTAATTCTTAACAAAAATTGTGGAAAACTTAGGATGTTATAACCAAAATTCCAGATCAGTAGTCCAACTATACGACAACCCAATTAACATATCCACGCATTCTCCACAAGAAGGAACATTCCTCAGAAGAGATCACAAAGATAAATATGGATGGTGGATGCTATTCTTATAGCTGGCTCTTCTTTAGGAGACAACAACTGTACAGAATTATTGGCCTAGAAATTTGGGAGAGCCCATTATTCTCCAAATACCACCCCACCAGTTCTCCGTACTGGGAACTACACTGCCAAAGGAGCACTGGACATTGAGCATTGGGCATTGGGCATGATTCTTATGCAGACAGCACTGTGATAGGAGCCCTAAGCAGGTAAGTGCAGGATGTTCAGGTTGCTGCTAGCGCCACAGTGACCTACAGGTAAGTCAGGTCCCTCCTGTCCTAAACTGGTCCCAATGCCCCAGGAATTCAATGGCTTCCCTTCTGCACCATTAACCTACTTTATCTTGCTACTCCTATAATCACTATTGTTGGCACTAGTAGTAATGCACCTTTTGAGGTGTTGTTCTGTAATCTCACCCCTACTTCCTAAAACTCTGTCTATTGGACTTCAAAGCTTTTCTTTGTATATTATTGGATGTAAGATGGATGAACACTTCTGGCTGTTCCCCTCCCCTATCAGAATGTTCTGCACCTGCTCCGTGACATCCTCTTCACTGATACCAGGGAGGCAACACACTATTCAAGACTCATGTTGACAGTTGTTGGAATGCCTCTTTATCCCCAGGGCAAATTTAGCCCCTTATTGTCAACTGCATTGCTATTCTTCCTGTGCCCCCTGTACAATAACTTGCCCCACCTTGTCATGGATTTGCTTTAGATTGCATTCCCCTGTTGTCACCTTCAGCACAGAAAACCAGTTTGTGAGCACCCCATGCCTGGAAGATTTCTGCATTGTCAAGGATGCTAAACTATTTGATGCTCCAGGAATTTGATGGCTTCCCTGCTGCATCATTTTTCCATCCATTAATCTGTTTTATCGACGAAGCAGAACTCGATGTTTTTGGGGATAATGCCCATGTTTGGCAATTACGTTTATCTTAGATCAATGCAGCGTTACATATGTGGGCATTTGTGTAATGCTAAATGTACATTCCAGAAACAAATTTGAAGTGTGTGATGAAAAAAAAAATCTGGGTATTACAGTGCATCACTTTAAAGATTCATGACCAATATAAGAAGCTATATCAAAGCAAATAAGATTCTAGGTTGGATGTTAGGAGATTCTTCTTCCCCAGACAATAGTTGACCTGTGCGACAGGTTGCCGGGTCATGTGGTGAATATTTTTAAGGCAGAGGTGGATAGATTCTTGATAAGCAAGGGGGTGGAAGGTTATCGGGGGTAGGTGGAAATGGGGAGTAATCAGTTCAGCCGTGAACTTATTGAATGGTGGAGCAGGCTCGAAGGGCTGAGTGGCCTACTCCTGCTCCTAATTCATATGCTCGTATGCTTGTAACATTATTTTATTGCATATCTTCAAGAGAAAGCTGGAGCTGGGTAATTTGTTTCATTTCTCTCCTGTGAAGTGCCTTGGGACATATTACTGTGTTAAAGATACTATATAAATGCAAAGTCTCGTTTTTCTCTGGATGAGGTGGCATTCATGTTGTACAAGGGGTGGATACCCTATAATATAGGTCAGGGTCAACGTGGCCTCCTGGACTAGTTTTGATCACCTAAAAGAGTTGGAGAAGAATTTGCTGGATTTTTTTCCTCTAACGGGCCTATTTTTTGAGTCTGTTTTTCCACCTCTTCCAGGAGATACATGGCTCTCGATAGTTAGGGAGTATTTGTATCATGATGCATAAGGCATCAATCACATCTATATGAAATGGGCTAGATGGACCAGTTAGCCTTTTCCCGTCTGACATTGTCATATATTGCTATGAAACATATTCCCACATACCAAATTTAAAATATAATAAATATCATGGCAAAAGATTTATTATAAAAGATATATATATATTAATCTGAAACCTCTTTGGATTTGGTCTTCAGCTATCATTAATTATTGCTAAACAGATTTCCTAATATCACAAGCAATTTTTTATATATCTCTAAATTGTTGACTAATACTGCCCTGATTTCACCATATCATTTTAATCTTCCACAGGCACTGTTTGGCCACTTGACTATTTTTCTACCTTGCTATATTTAGATCTCTATTAGTGTGCTGTATTTGTTTATTGGTACTTTTCAGTGATTTGCCTTTTTTGTCTAATTCTTCTACTCTTTCTCCTTCCTCTAATAAATTTGTTGACTCTTGCTAGGATATGATTCCACAACCACCATCTCTGCAGTGCCTTGCCAAACTGAGTATTCCTTGTCTCAGATCTTAGACAGTGAGGCCTTGATTTTAATTCCCCTCACAAAGCCAGCATGGCACAAGGGTGGGGTTACAGTTAGGAAGAGACGATGTACCATTTCAAGGTAACTTTTTCCTTGCCAGGTGCCATTTTACCTTCGCCAACTTTCAGTCAGCTGAGGTTCCCACTCCAGGTAGGTGGGGGGCCTACTTTAAATGCAAATATCATGGCTCAATTACATCATTGATACCACAATGTGATTTTAACAAAAGCCAGAGGGAGTCCCACACTGTATAGCAGAAGCACCACACACCATCGTGACTTGGAAGTATATCACCGTTCCTTCACTGTCGCTGGATCAAAATCCTAGAACTCCCTTCCTAACAGCAATTAGCGATAGGCAATAAATGATGGCCAGCGATGCTCACATCCTATGAAAGAATAAAACAACAAGGAGGAGCCGACAGGCCAGAGGAGGCCAAGTTAAGTTTTAACAAAGTGATTCCTGACAACGCAGTGGCCCGCTGACGTCATCAGAATGCGCCAAGCTGTGCACATGCACAGCTACATCTTGCCAGGACTAAGTGACACATGTGTGTGATGACGTCATCACGCAGTGCAACGTCATCGTGTGTCTGCATCTGGTTCACCTTCACGCATTCACGCTCAAGTGTCATTGGGTATCCAACTCCCAACTCGGCGGGAGGAAGGGGCTGAATGGGAGACTTTCAGGCTGAAGCTGTCCCTCCTCAGCAACTCGCTCCAGGCCTCGATGCTTCCTCCCCTCAGACGCTCATTCCAGACCTCGCTACTCCCCCGGCCGATTGTTCCCCGTTCCTCGCCACCCCGCCGTCCGGCCGCTCGCTTACCCCCGCCCCGTCTCCAGCTGCTAGCTCGAGGCTGCGCTGCTTCTCTTCTCTTGGCCATTCGCTCCTACGTCGCCCGGTTACCCCTTGCGGCCCGACTTGCTTCTTCAAGTGGCGTGTGGAGACTAACGAAATGTGTGGCTGTGAGGAGGGAAGTGGCACGGCCTAGAGCTAGCAGCTGGAGAAGGGGGGGGGGAGTTGGGGGGCAGCGAGCAGCCGGAGAGAAGCCGCGGAGAGCAGGGTGGCGCGAGCGGGGAACAATCAAGGAGGGGAGTGGGGTGAGCAGCGAGGTCTGAAGTGAGTTGCCAAGGTGGGAGAGCGGCCAGTGGGGTGGCAGCCAGTAGCTGTCTTCAGGTGAAATCAGTCAAGAACAAAGAACAAAGAACAAAGAACAGTACAGCACAGGAACAGGCCATTCGGCCCTCCAAGCCTGCGCCAATCTTGATGCCTGCCTAAACTAACACCTTCTGCACTTCCGGGGCCCATATCCCTCTATTCCTTTCCTTTTCATGTATTTGTCAAGATGTCTCTGAAACGTCCTGGTCAGTCATAGAAACAAATCACAATAATGAATTGGCAGCACATTTTATACTCTGTCCGACTTTCATTTCCATCAATCGGGGTGCCAATTCACTATCTTCCAATGGAAATTCAATCATAAAATTCCTTTTGTATTTAATAGGATAACTGGAATATTAAATGGATCTGAGGATTACAGTTAGTGTCCTATAACTACATAGTAGCATATTACTGGGCTTCCGTCCAAGTTAATGTAAGGTTAGTTTGCTAGAAAGATCTAGCCATAAATATTTCCTGTGTTAAATTGAGCAGCGCCATCTTTAATCTCGGTAGCTGCCTGCACACCGCAGACACTGACGTCCTAGTTGAAGAGCCTGCATTTGCGCATGTGCAAGTACTGCGCCACCCAGTGGTCGCGTTGTCAGCAAACGCAGCCAAGTTTTGAACATCATTTCTGTCAGAACCTCTTGTGGGCCATGTGGTGCAGGCTGCTCGCCTCAGGCCCCACAAAGCATCCTGTCCAGCCTCAGCCTACTGCTGATTGCATTGGAGCCTCTCCAGTACATGCTCCAAGCCCTGATTGCTTCCAAACCCCTCCTTCCACTGGGCCCATTCCCACGGGTTCCCGGCTCAGGTCTCCTGCTGCCAGATTTCTCTTCCCACTGGCCAGCCAGGTAGTGAATCTGGCTGGGTATCAGGCGGGGCTCCAGGAGCTCTATTTAAATAAGGCCCAGCTGTTAAGATTGGCAAGGATTCAACACCCCCAGACTCTGCAGGGGTGTCACCCCTTTTGGGGCTTGCACGGACTGAACCCACTGTCCCCAAGTGAGATTTAGATGTTTGTTATATATTTGCTTCAGAAATGTGAGGCTTTGAAATTTCAACAAACTTTTTTATTTACTACAAACCTTGATTATGATGAAGAATGTAAATTTACCAGTGATTATTTAGAGAAACTGCAGAATCTCTCAACAGTTCCCTAGCCCGTCTAGTGGTCTAGAGATGAGGAAGCTTCTATATACAAGATTCAAGTACATGTATCACCATCTTGTGTTGAAATGAAAACAGCACACCTTCAAAATGCATTCCTGGAGTTAGCACTGCAGATTTGTGGTGTGAATCGTAGAAAGGTGATGTTCTGACCGCAGTGTAGCAGTAATGTTTTTCACACTGACAAGATACAGTTTAATGCCACAGTCTGATCATTCACATTTAGTGTAATGTTTTTGATTCACGAAGGTGATCGGTAAAGTGGCTACTTTTGCACTTTTGTTGAAAATTTACAGTTAAATATTAGATTGTAAAGCTTTTTAGATCTAATTACCTCTCATCAGGTTAAAGGATGCTGAGGGCTGGATTTATGCTGTGAGGGCAGGAAATGGAAGTCAGGACCGTTTCCAGGTCCTGAACCCACACCCGGGGGGGGGGGGGGAAAGCAGTCATCAGCTCAAGTTTCACGCCGGTGCCCCCTTACTTAGCATGGAAACAGGTGCGGTGGCAATTAACAGCCATGGGGGCAGGAACAGGCGGGCCTTCTCAAGTGCAGGACTGTTTTAATCAGATCGTGGCAGCCATTACTGTGGCTGTTGTTTTACTGCTGTAACTTCAGATTGGAAAAGCATAGAAGCTCTGAATTCAAGAATGTCTCAGGAGAGCCTGAGGCCTGGAGGTCGGGGCAGGGCAGCCTCTCGATTTTCTGTTGTGGACCTAGAGGTCCTCTTCGAGGCCATGAGGGAGACAAGTGGGTCACTTCCTGGAGGGTAGCAGGAGGATGCCACCCAGCCACAATAAGCAGGTATCGATGGACATCACTAACAGATTTAGCAGAAGATGGTCCGCAAAAGTTGGAGCCAATGTGTCAAAAAAGGTTCAATGAACTGATATGCTCTGGCAAGGTGCGTGTAACCCCCAACGCTCTGGACAGGTCTCTGCGTATTCACCCTCCAGCAGACACACCAGCTGAGGAGCCTCAGGGCTCATGCTGTTCCTGAACATGGGAGGAGTGTATGTCCAGGGCACCTACTGACCCTTCAGGATAGCTCAGAACCATAGTGCTACTGAGGACCTGTCAGCACTGATGCATGTAGCTTCTAATGAATAGGAGCAGCTGGCATTGGCAATAGAGGACAGTAGTGCCTTATCTCACTCTCTTTTTGTCCTTCCAGGAGAAATGGGTCCATAATGCATGTGACAAAGCCCAGACTGGTGGAGGGATGCCCTACCTTCAAGTCATCACAGCCATGGAGGAGGGAGCCATGGAGATAGCCAGGATTGCAGACAATGAGGAAGTTAGCCATGGCGACATGGGCGCTCATGGCAGAGATGGAGATTAGAGAGGGCAATGCACTATTAAGGGGGAGCCTTGCACTCCATCCCATCCGTCAGCATGCCAAACACTGAGCTGTATTGGGTTGCCTCAGCACTGCAGAGGCTTCTGCTCTCCGAGGCGAGCTCTCAAGATCTTTTTTTGTGTCTCCCACAGGGGCAGACATCAAACAAAAGAGACCTTCTCCCTCACCATCACCAGGCCAAGAACAGCAGCAGCCAAACTCCAAAGAAGCACCGTCACATCTCACAAGCGCACCGTCCACCGGTGCATGTGCGGCAGGAATTGGACTGCCTGCAGGAAATGCGCACTGATGTACACGCATGCTAGCCTTGGAGAGCAGAAGCCTCTGCAGTGCCGAGGCAACCCAATACAGCTCAGTGTTTGGCATGCTGACGGATGGGATGGAGTGCAAGGCTCCCCCTTAATGAGTGCATTGCCCTCTCTAATCTCCAACTCTGCCATGACTGCCCAGGTCGGCATGGCTGACTTCCTCTTGCATGCACAATGTATGCCACACAATGTAGCCTGGGCCAGTAGGGTGGCACTGATGGTGCAGGGATGTCTTGAGGGGATGCCAGTTGTGCCCCAGCTGCTGTTCCCCTCCAGCCATCCAGAATGCCAGTCAAGGGCTGAGGCTGAGGATGTCACCAAGGAGAATGAGGGTGCTACCCCTCATGAGGTGCCACCATCATTCGGCCTTCTTGGCCCCTGTGTCAGAGGGACCGTCTGTGCAGCAGGGCCAGTGACAAAGGCTGCCCTCACGATAATTCAGGTGCAGCAGCCTCTGAAGATGCCCCCCCCGGGCACCTCCATGTCAAGGATGACCGCCATGTGCATTTCAGCCACAGGCCGAGACAAGTGAGCAGGCTGGCTCCACCTCCTCCGAGGTCACAAGGGAGCACCACGTAGAAGTGGCCAAGTGCGGAGGCCACCACGTTGGTAGAGCACTGAGTGGGTCACTGGGGTGTCCTCCTCCTGTAATTGCGCACTGTTTGCCTTTATGAGCACAAAGTAAATAATGACACTTTAAGCCAGATGTGTGAGCCTCCTTTTATTAAAGGTGGGACAAGAAAAGAGGTATGAAGTGGTGAAGGAGAGCAAGGATTCGTCAGTGGTAACTATAAACTTTGGGCAGATGTGCATCCTTCATTGGTGGTAAGAGTTTACATGTTCTAGGCTGCGTCTTCAATGGAAGTGTTAGCACAGGCAGCGCAGAGTGAGTTCCAGATCATGCCGTTCATCCTGGGTCAGAGGGGCTCAATTGAAACATTCCTGAATCAGGTGATCCCTCATGGTGATGGTATCCCGACGAGACCCTTGAGTCCCACGCTGGGCCCGGTCACCTCTCTGTGTAGCTGGGGCACCTTAGTGTTCTGCATCTTCCTCCTCCACCTGCTCTTCCTCCTCCTCTTCTAATGAACTCTGACCTTCCAAGGCCTCACCATCCTCAAGGTCCACACCTCTCTGGAGGGTCATGTTATGGAGAGCACAGTAGACCACCACAATGACAGAGAACCTTGCAGTAGGGTATTGCAGGGTGCCACCCGACCAGCCCAGGCACTGGAACTGCTCAATGATTGTCCTTGTGAGCAGATGGCTCTGGATATATCACCTCTGTTTGGGGCTCTTGTAGAAGGCTGAGTAGCCATCTCTTCAAGGGATATCCCTTGTCTGCTAGAACACATCCATGATTTTGGTGGGTGGAGTGAAAAGCTGCGGTAGTGTGGATTGCCAGAGGATGAAACATCATGTCAGCATCCAGGAAAGAGAGCGCACACATGGAGGAAACTCTTGTGTGGTTACAGACCAACTGAATGTAGCGGAGGTGTCAATAACCAGGGGCCATAGATTTAAGGTAAGGGGCAGGAGGTTTAGAGGGGATTTGAGGAAAGATTTTTTCACCCGGAGGGTGGTTGGAATCTGGAACACACTGCCTGAAGGGGTGGTAGTGGCAGGAACCCTCAAAACATCTAAGAACTATTTAGATGAGCACTTAAAACGCCATAGCAGACAAGGCTACAGGCCAAGTGCTGGAAAATGGGATTAGAATAGATAGGTTTGATGGATGGCATGGACACGGTGGGCCGAAGGGCCTGTTTCTGTGCTGTATAACTCTATGACTCTATGATTGACTGGCAGTTCATAGAGGCAAGATCCCCATCCTTAAAGGGACGGAGACCTCAGCGTCGGACAGTTAAGTGCCCGGGCGCTGTTGAATTGTGCTGGGAGGGGGGGTGGGGGGGCTTCTCTGAAGGGCCAAGTCAGGATCTCCCTTGCATTTTTAGCTTGGCATCGGGACCCACGCCAGCTCCACTAAATTCAGCCAACAGGCACAGCTGTGCGCACCTGTGAAAATCACAACATGCCCTTAATGACCTCGTTAATAATGTTAATCGGCCTTCTTAATGGATCAGGCGCGATCTGGTGGCTGCCCTCCCGCCCCCCCGCCCTGGTGAAACTGGCCAGAGCTAGGAACAGCATCAGGAAACCAGTACGTCGGTCGGTGCCGGTATTTTCGATCCCTGCTGGCCTCTGTTCCCACCCCTAGCGCAACCTGAACATTCAGCTGCTTATTTTTGTGTAAAATTTTTATTCTCAACTTTATCGTATTTAACAGGATACATACATTGCTATAAGAAATGCACAGTTTTAACAGCTGAACAACAGGAATTTTAAATTAGAAGAGAACTGGGAAGCTGTGGCACCAGAACTATAACAGTAAGAGGTACAAAGAAAATGAGATGATGTATCTCAGCAGTGGCTCAACAGTTCTTGCTTCTCAGGTCATTGGCCTCTCATCAGATCTTCGTTTGGTCACTGACCTGAAACGTTAACTCTGCTTCTCTCTCCACAGATGCTGCCAGACCTGCTGAGTATTTCCAGCACTTTCTGCTTTTATTTCAGATTTCCAGCATCCGCCATATTTTGCTTTTATATTAGTCCTTGCTTCTCTCTTTGTTGCTCAATTGTAGAACTATAAGCAATTACTTTAATTTTGTGAAGAAAATGCACCAACCATAGCTTTTTGTTAACCATTTACATCTCTACCTAAAACTATGTCAATTAACAGAAGGACAATGTGGATATTGACTGTGAATGTAGATGTGTGAAAATTGCATCATTTGTTTGTATTCATTTTAAAGCCACTAAGCTTGAACCTTAATCCTCATTTTAATTACAAAAATTCACAGCATTTTATAATCTACTAATTACCTTGGAACAAGAAGCAATGAATTTCAGTCATGATTTTGATATGCAATATTAAAACTCTATTGGTATTTTGCCTCCAGTTTTTTTTTATACACTAGCATTTAAGATATTTTAGAATATTTAGCATCAACTATTAAAGTTGAACTCGTGTTGAGTTATACATTAAGGTATCAACAACTGAAGAACAATCCTGAGAGAAATTCTAGATGGCAGCAGAACAATTGTGGCCTCAGAAACACCAATTTCAGTACACTTTTCTGTGATAAAGGATCATCCTTCATAAACCATCTCCGTTTTGGCTACACCTGGGCAATTCATTTGTATATTCAACTTGTTGTGAAGGCAGATTTGTAAGACGAGCAGGATTGGTGCTACAATACTCTGAAACAAAGCAAATCTGTTCTTTTGTCCACATTTAGCAACTCAGTGATGAGGTACTTGGCTCATTTCATTGTGACATGGATGGTTTAGTTTAGTTTAGTTTAGAGATACAGCACTGAAACAGGCCGTTCAGCCCACCGAGTCTCTGCCGACCATCAACCACCCATTTATACTAATCCTACACTAATCCCATATTCCTACCACATCCCCACCTGTCCCTATATTTCCCTACCTATACTAGGGGCAATTTATAATGGCCAATTTACCTATCAACCTGCAAGTCTTTGGCATGTGGGAGGAAACCGGAGCACCTGGGGAAAACCCACGCAGACACAGGGAGAACTTGCAAACTCCACACAGGCAGTACCCAGAATTGAACCCGGGTCGCTGGAGCTGTGAGGCTGCGGTGCTAACCACTGCGCCGTGAGCAGTTACAAAAGGTTTAATAAAAGTAAATAACGTGATTATTCAATTGATGATTGAAAAGTACAAAAAGTCTACAGTACAGAAGTAAGTATTACAAAAATAGTTTAAAATGTTTTGATTCAATAATTGTGAGGTGATTATTGAGAACAGGTTATTTAATCCTGCAGGACTGACCTGCTTTTGAACAATTCCACCAATTCTCTATAAAAATGTTGTGCAATTCTGTACAGCTTTGTAATCATAAGTACAATTTGCTAAATTTACAGAGCTTATTTTTATTGCTAGATGCTGGGCATAACATTTTTTTCACAGAAATCAGCAAGGGACGTTGTGCTACTTACTCTGTCGTCCCTATGCTGACTTATATTATGTCAACTTAAAAAATAGGCACTGCAAAATTTGACACCAGCATTACCAATTTTGACCTTGCCACTCCAGCTAAGGCCCTCTCTTAAACATGCTCATCTGACTGTGCATTCAGCAGCAGGAAGGAACCCCCTCACCAGCAATATTTAAAGGGATCATCAAATACATGCAGATTAGTTGCTGATTGATTTCTACTGGCTCTGTCTGAGTTTATAGAAGTGCCGTGAGTTTTCTACTGCTGTTTAAAATGGGCAAAGTCAACAAGGAGTGGTGCTGCACGTGGAGAAGATTGTGGTTTTGAATTCAAGGGTCCTAGATCATTTATTTACAATTCTGGATGCTGTGGTTATCAACCCCCTTAGCCTACAGCATGAAAAGAAGATTGAGCGGGGTCAGCACAGAACATGAAAAGCTCGCAGAAAGAGGAGGAAGATGGGAGAAGCAGGAGGCCTTATCCACCGAGGGTCTTCAGAGAGCTTTTCCCTTTCATCAATCTGAGCCAGCAATAGTGTGTCTGTCGTCTTTGTTTTACAGCACTCCTTGAAATCTGTCAGTCTTGCAGGCAGGCCTGCAGCCTGACAGCAGGACAAGGACGGCCTTGCCCATGGCTGTGAAGGTGGCTACTAAAGCCAAGGTGTACAGGGCAGCACTGATCCCTGTGCTCCCACATGCTTCGGAGACTTGGACAATCTGTAGGAGGCACCTCAAGGCACTGGAGAAATACCACAGCATTGTTACAGCAAAATCCTTCACATTCATTGGCAGGATAGGCGGTCTAATGTCAGCATCCTCTCCCAAGCCAACATTCCCATGATTTAGGTGCTAATCACCCAAAACCAGTTTTGCTGAGTGGGCCACGTCACTCACAGGCTCCTGAAGCAACTGCTCTACTCTGAGCTTTACTGTGGCAAAAGACTTCCAGCAGGGCAGAGGAAACACTTCAGGAACATTCTCAAAGCATCGCTGAAAAAATCCAACATACCCAGCAACTCTCGGGAGTCCCTGTCCCTCAAACACTCAGAGTGAAGAAGGTGCATTCGGGAAGGTACTGAGCACCTCATGAGATTTCAACAGGAGCACGTGGAGTCCAAGTCCAGGCAGCAGAAGGTGTGCACAGACCCCAATAACTCACCTATCCAACTTTCAAACACCTCTTGCCCCACATGTGGTAGAGTCTGCGTTTCACATATCAGATTCGTTAGCCATGTTAGAACGTACTGAACTGGAGTGAACCCAAAACATCCTCGGTATCGAGGGACTTCCTAACAAGAAGGTGACCATGGCCATAAATTTCTTCTCTTTGGGGTCCTTCCAGGCTAGAGCAGGCAGCATTTCTAATGTCTCCCAGTTTTTAATCCACTGCTATGTAAGGGAGGTGACTGGCCCTCTTTCTGCCAGGAGAGGGAAGTACATTGTGTTCCCATTGACCAAAGAGAAGCAGTCGGATCGTGCATTTGGCTTTGCCAGGATAGAGGGCTTCCTCATGAAGCGTGCCATCGTCTACACACAGGGGGCTTTGCGGGCGCTGCATCTAAATGCAGAGGTGTACCTCAACCACAAAGGGCTCCACTCCCTGAATGTATGATTGGTGTGCAGCCTTGCATAGTACATCATGCAGGTGAGTGTCGGTATCTTGGCAGCAGTTATGATGCCTTTATTCTGCGTCTGTCTGCTGTAGCAGCAGTATTTGAGCCACCACATCAAACCAGATGTTGGGTGACAAGCACAACCCATGAGCAGCATGCATATAATGAGAGCTGTGTTGCCATGGGAAACATCATTGAGTATACCATTAGGCCGCTTTTGCAATGGTTCCAGGAACAGCCTTTGCCACCAGGGAAGAAGGCAAGCAACTGAGGAAGAGGAAAGGGAGGAGGAAGAGAAAGAGCAAGAGGAGAAACAGGAGGAAGGGAGGAGGCAGCCAACACAATACCTGTCTGGCCAGCCTGTCTGTGATCACCTCATCTGATTACGGTTCCCATGATTAAAGGCCTGCTTGGGTCTGCAAATAAAACCCGACCCGAGCCCGACAGAACCACATCCAACCCAAGCCCGACCTGGCCTGAGTCCTTTCATTTTTTCCCGCGCCCGACCCGACCAGACCCGACCTAGCTTCCGTTTTTCACTTTTTAAACTTGTGCAGATAAGCAACAAAAATTGTAACAGGACTTGAAAGGTTGTTTAAAAAGTATATTAAGATTGGAGCCACGTACCGGAGGTGGTGATAGAGTGTGTCAGACCTGACCCGACCCGAGCCCAAATGCCGGACCCGGAAGAGCGACCCGACCTGACCCGAACCTGACACAGTCATTGGGTCCCGTCAGGTTCAGGTCGGGTAGCCATTCTCTACCCGTAATCACACTCCCAAATCCCCATTCTACAACAATCACTCAGCTTTGCTCTATCATTGATAATCACAGCCTCCTCTTGGCTACTATGCTGAAATAAAAGAAACCATTCCAAATTAACTTTATCCAATATTCCAAGCAAAGGTCAACTAATTACCCTTAAGTATTCCCTCAGTGCCTGTTGTGTGGGTGCCTTTACCTGTCCTAGTGCTTCTACACAGTGCTACTCTACTGGCTGCAGCATGGCTGATGGAAGGTGCTGAATTTCAGTGAGGGAGACTGCAGATGGCCTTGCAAGACACTCTTGAGCAGCTCTGGTCTAGAAGGCCTGGCTTCAGGCTGCACGTCATACGTGGCAGCAGTCTATGCTGGCTGGCTGACCGGCAGCAGCAAGGGCACTAGTAGCAGTTGTGGGAGGATGACTGTTATAGAACCATAGAAAAACTATGGCACAGAAGGAGTCCATTCAGCCCATAGTGTCCGTGCCAGCCAAAAAAAACTAGTTGCCCAATCTAATCCCACCTTCCAGCACCTGATCCATAACCTTGCAGGTTACGGCACTTCATGTGCATGTCCAGGTACCTTTTAAATGAGTTGAGGGTTTCTGTCTCCACCACCATTCCTGGCAGTGAATTCCAGACACCCACCACCCTCTGGGTGAAAATATATTTCCTCATGTCCCTTCTAATCCTTCTACCAATCACCTTAAATCTGTTCCCCCTGGTAAATGACCCCTGCACTAGGGGAAACAGGTCTTTCCTGTCTACTCTATCTAGGCCTCTCATATTTTTGTACACCTCAATTAAGTCACCCCACAGCCTCCTCTGTGCCAAGGAAAACAATCCTGGCCAATCCAATCTTTCCTCATAGCTGCAACTTTCAAGCCCTGGCAACATTCTTGTAAATCTCCTCTGCACTCTCTCCAGAGGAATTATGTCCTTCTTAAGACAAGACAGCAGGCTCGTGCCCCACAGAGTCACTGACACTCCCCCGAGGTGGGGCCTTAGTAATTCCAGCAATGTGTTTGAAAATAGACTGCTGGACTGCTATGAGGCCATTTGAGCACTGGTGTCTGAAGCTGTGATGGTAACAGTCTGAACCTGCATGGCTGCAAGTTGGGATTTCATAGCTCAGTCTGTGTTTCCACTGCAGCACTCAGATGTTGCACGGCTTCTGCTTGTACTGCAATGGAAGCTGAAACATCGGTCAGCGGATGCTACTTCATGGTTGGGTCTGCAAGCTTGCTAATGGAGTTAGCCACCACTTCCATGCTGGAAATGATAGGCTCGAAGCTCTGCAAAAAGCCCTGTGCCAAGCTGGTGCCAGACTCCTCCATGCTTCTTGACAGTGCCAGCAGGTTTTCTGGCAGACCTGCCAATGCACCAAGCATTTCATTGTACAAACCCAACAGCCTTTTACTGTACGCTGCCCCATCATTGTCCTTATCTGTGTCCTCTGTAGCAGTACCTGCGTATGACCTGTGGTGAGGAAAGAGGAGAAAGTAAGTGTTTAGGATCTGGAATGCACTGCCTGACAGTGTGGTGGAGGCAGATTCAATCATGGCTTTCAAAATGGAATTGGATAATTATCTGAAGAGAAAAAATTTGCAGGGCTACAGGGAAAGGGCAGGGGAGTGACACTGAGTGCTCTCGCAGACAACTAACATGGACACAACAGGCCGAATGGCTTCCTGCACTGTAACCAGTCTATGATTCTGTGATAGCAGGAGGCCATATCTGCTGAGGGTCTTTAGGAAGCAATTTCTTGCCTAAGTTTCAGGGAGGACCAATGCATGAGATGTCTATTCTTTAACAAATAGATTGATGCCAATCTGCCAACTGCTGCAGCCACAAGCACCCTTACACCATCTGCAGCTTGTGAGTCAGAAGTGATTGTGTGATGAGGGGGAAGTAGGAAGAGAGAAGAAGGATGAGGGATGCAGAGACCCACATCATCGAACCTTCCAACCCGACTAGTGGCTCCAGGTTCAGTGACGCCCCTTCCCATGATGGACGATACTGTCTCCTCCACCGGGGTTAAAACGTGCAAGCACTCTTGTCTTCCTCCAGTTCTATCCTGCTGCCTGCTATTATGCACCACCTTCTCCTGCAAGAAAGAAGGAAATGTGTCCTTGAGTGTTGTGTAATTTATTTGGCTGATGTGGCTGTCATGGTGAATAGCTACCAATATGTGTGAGCTGTGAATTGTGGGTGGTGTAGGGTATTGTTTATTTTAGGCCATTGTATATGCTTGGTGTAGCATGCGCAATGTGCCACTAGAGGGAGTTGATAATCAAGTTTCAGTTTACAGCAGCAATCCAGAAGGTAATGCCGTGTGTTGCTTCCCGAGATTTACAATAGCCGATCTACAATGTGAGATCTTACAATGGCTACGAGGATTAACTCTGCATTTACTTGATAGCCAGGTATAATTCACTGTGCTCTCAGTTGTGAACTCCAGGTAATGCAGATTGTCAAATATGGACAGTGTTGGGGTTTGTACACAGCAGACTTTGTATCTTTGTACCGCTAATGCAGGACAGGCATTTTGTCTCATACACCAATGCAAGAGTAGTTTAATCTGCTTAAACCTTAGTGAAGAATTTATTGCAGGATTCCAGCATCCCACGAAATGTGCATTTGTTTCTTCCACTTATCATTATTACTTTTGATGACGTCAATGTGATTGTGCCCAGGGAACGTTATCCTGGATCCTTGATCACGCACTGTCACTGCACAGACGATAAAGATAGCCACGACTCATGCACTCCAAGCCCTCATCTGTGTTCCCATTCAAGATGCATGCAACTTAGCAAAAATGCATTAACAACTTATTTATCACTAAGGAAGAATGCAATGTACGAAAGAATTATTTTCTGACGGAACAAGCAAGAAGCAAATGAGACAGTTGATCAATATTGCACATGATTGAGACAGCTGGCAACCAAAGTGACTTTGGGGAGGTCAAACATGTCGAACGGGAAATCAAAACACAAATGATTGAAGGTTGCCTCTCTAGTCAAATACACAGAAAGGCACTCGAGAAAGATAGAAAGCAGTCAGAGCTGCTGGAGTTAGCAAGATCACTATCCCTTTCAGAGTCCAGAGCTGCTGAATTTTCCAACAGCAACTGCCACACTTCAAGCTCGAATCCTGTGAACAGTTCACTGCTCATGTGCCAGGCAACCACCAGCAAAGCAACAACAGCAATCTCGCAAACAGGATCATGACTTGTCCAAGCAATGCTTCCACTGTGGCAGTACTTATCCACACCAGGCCGTATGTCTTGCTGCTGAGAAGCAGTGTAAAGCTTGTGGGAAACTCAACCATTTTGCTTGCAATTACCACTGTTACAACCGCACGGCGGGAGCAATGCACTGCCAATTCAGTCCCGTTACTCCACAGGTTGCAGCATATTATTAAGCTTTCACACCCAGTCAGAAAAACAGCCAAATTAAACACTTTAGTAACCCCAGAATGAAACAGACCAAATCAGGTATCTTTAGACAACAAATTAACTATTTATTAAAAAAACTAGATCTTAAACACTATTAAGCTAAACCTATGTCTAAAGACCTTATAACTTCTTATTTTAATCTAACTCCCCATTCACACACATACATTCAAAAACTAACAGTTAACCAGTTTTAAAAGTGGAGTTTTTAAAAACTAGCTGTCTCTTAGGAATAAATAAAATAAGAAATTCTTTGCATGTTATATACCTTGTGGATGAGGTCTTCTAATGTGGATTTGAAGAAAATAGTCCTTCAGAAGATAAGCATTCAACTCTTTGGCTACAGTAGGCATTAAACAGTCCTTTGAACAATGAGCACCGCAATACAAAATGGTTTCTTGAGAAACAAGGCTTTTCTTCTTTACTCAGGGAATTAACTTGGCTTGTAGCTCTTTGTAGAATTTTTCTGTGAGAGAATAAAACAGCTCCTTTTCTTCAGTCCGCCTCATTGGAAAGTCTCTCAGAACTAACTGGTTTCAGCTGGTTTCAGCCAGTTCCACACACAGCCAAATGGACATATTGCACCATATGACCTCTCTCCCCTGCTGTTTCCCAGGGTAACAAAAAATGCAGCTGGGACACAGTGTCTCAGAAATTCCAGAACTTTCTCTCCCTTAAAGGTGCACTATTTTTAACAAAGTCTTAAAGGCACACACACTGTTTTTAATCCAAGGAAAAAAGTAATTACAGGTCCGTGACATCACTCATCAGCAAAATCAACTGTGCCACATAAGTGTACCACACCAAAAGGGCATGAGAATGTAGCGAATGAAGAAATAGATGACCCTGAATATACTTTTGTGCTCTCCTCCAGACACAACAATCAGCCACGTGTGACAGTGACCATTGGCTGTTCGAAAGTAGATGCTCTCATAGAGGAGCATCTGCCAATGCATGGAAAACAAAACATTCAACAAACTTCAGGACTGCCCCATCCTTTGCAAATCAGAGAATGCAAAAATCTTCCCCTACAACATTAAAAATCACTGATCATTCTTGGGACTTTTGAAACATCAGTCTCATTCAAAGACACCAGAACTGATGCTGTATTCTATGTCATATCTGGAGAAAGTGACATGCTGATCAGTTTCCACACAGCAACAGATCTGTGCATGATTGCAGTCACATACGCCGTTCCTACCCATGGCAACAAAGTCCTTGAAATGTATGCTGACTGGGTATCGGCACACTGACAGGTGCTACATGCAAGCTGCAAGTAGATCCCAAGGTGCGTCCAGTGGTGTATCAACATAGACATGTACCATTCCATGTCAGGAAGCAGACAAAGAAGGAACTTCAGTGCTCTCTTGACCTCAACATCATTGAGAATGTTAGGGATGAGCCTACCCCATGGGTCTCAATCATATAAATTGTCAATAAACCCAAGAGTCAGAGCAAGATCAGAATCTGTGTTGATATGCGGTCGCCAAACCAAGCAATACAAGGAGAAATACATTTGACACCAACAATTGACGATATAGAGAAAGTGAATGGTGTCAAAAACATTTTGCTGAACTTGACCTCAATGCAGGCAACTATCAAATCAGTCTACAGAAAAATCGAAGTATCTTACAGTGCTCTCACTCAGGTCGGCTCTTTCAATACAAGAGATGCAACTTTGGACTCAACTCAGCAGTTGAGGTATTTCAGCGCATGATTCAGTTTGCACCGCAAGGACTTGAGGGCTTGCTGAATAACAGCAATGACATTCTGATTTATGGTCGCATTGAAAGTGAACTCGAGACACACCTACATGCATGTCTAAAACATCTTAGAGAAATGCAATCTCACCTAGAACAAAGACAAATGACTGTTCAATGAAAGCAGAATCGAATTCTTCAGTCATGTGAAGGAGTATCTTCTGATCCATGGAAAGTCAAAGCCATTGTAAACGCTGCAGATCTTACAGATGTCCAGAGTCCGCTTAGGTTCATCACATACTGTAGTTGTTTTATTCCTGACCTCGCTGTGCTGTCTGCCCTGCGACCACCCCCTCCCCCCACCCCGGTTATATGACAAAAGAGACCACCAAGTTTAGTTTAGTTCAGAGATACAGCACTGAAACTGGCCCTTCGGCCTACCGAGTCTGTGCTGAACATCAACCACCCATTTATACTAATCCTACACTAATTCCATATTCCTACCACATCCCCACCTGTTCCTATATTTCCCTACCACCTACCTATACTAGGGGCAATTTATAATGGCCAATTAACCTATCAACCAGCAAGTCTTTGGCATGTGGGAGGAAACCGGAGCACCCGGAGGAAACCCACGCAGACATAGGGAGAACTTGCAAACTCCACACAGGCAGTACCCAGAATTGAACCCGGGTCGCTGGAGCTATGAGGCTGCGGTGCTAACCACTGCGCCACTGTGTGGGAGTGGATGAACCCGCACACACAAGCTGTACACTTGATCAAACAATGGTTCTCAGCAATTTGCACAAATGCCAACTTCAACCCCAAGAGATCACCCAGCCAGTCATGGATGTGAGCCCGGTCGGCTTAGGTGCGGTTTCCGTGAAGAAAGACAAGGCAGGTCACCCATCAGTCGTCACAATGGCAAGCAGATCGATAACGCCCGTACAACAATGATATTCCCAACAGAGAGAGAAGCACTTTCAATCACATGAAGCATCCTACACATGCATCTATACTTGCATGGAAGCGAGTTTGACGTGATAGCTGATCATAGACCACCAGTGAGCCTGTTCAACAAACCGCATAGCAAGCCACTGTTTTGAAAGTACTTGCATTTTTTTATATTTTGTGAGGATTCGCGTTTTAAAATTGTGGAAATTGATTCCTTTGGAGGACTGAAGAGATTACATAGATGCTGGACTTTGTTTTTGCTTAAAAAAGAAAGGTGACTGGAAGGACTTTAGGACTTTGTTTAGAAACACACTTACTGGAAGTCGTGTCTTCAGCTAAGTAAACAGCAAGGCCTTGGTGACTAGGGGGAGTTTTTTTACAGAGAAGTGTGATGTCAAGATTTATGGTGGTCAAGAGTTGGTTTCATTTTGGATTGTTTTGAGTCAGTTGGAAGCCAGCCTACTAAGAGAAAAGCAACCAGCTCATCCTTTTCTCCACCTCTCTGAGAAACCCTGAGAATCCAGTGTGTGATAGCTGAAACCCCTGATGCTGCATTTCACCTGGAAAGCCTGCCAGACTAATCCTCAAAGTTACCTGAAGAGAACTACTCCAAAAATGTCCCAGTGACAGCCGTCTATGCATATTTGGGATGCCAGAAAGGGGACAACTGATATCATTCCATATCTTCTCCTTTTCCTTCAAGAATTAACAAGTATTTGGCCAAAGTATTTGTTTATTTTTGTAAAGAGATCTCTGCAGAGAAAACCTCTTCAATTTTTCTTTAATCGGGTTGTGTATGTATATGTGTGTGTGTTGGGCTAATTTCAGAAGGGAACTTTTCTATGCCAATCTGTGTGTTAATGCTTTGCATATTCACAATCTTGTTTTATAATAAATTAATAATTTAGTTGTTTATTAAAGAAATCTGGTTGGTGAATTTTATTCTGAAATAAAAAGAGTAATTGGCCGTATCGGCAACTGGGTAAACATTTAAATATATGTCGTGACCTGTGGAGAAATGGAACTAGAGAAAGAGAAAGCAATCCTCCCACCTCGGTCGTAACACCACCTACTCGAATAGAGCATTGGATACTCAAACTACAAGAGAACGAGTTCCATGTTAAATATCAGCCAGGCAAGCTTAACCCAGTGGACTACCTTTCACGCCATCCTTTCCGACAATCAGTCCAACTAATAATGCAGAAGTTGGGAGATTCATATGTACCTTGCCGCGAGCACGTCATGGAAGCAGGAGTTGTATAGTTTTCATTGCTATTACAGAGCAATACCTCACTCAACCACTGAAAGCCTCCAGCTATGTTCACCTTTGCACATTCTATGCACACACGTCTTCCTGAGCTACCCCATAAAGCTAATGATCAACACATCTGCGAGCGTGATCGAGGACAGAAAGATCGCATGAAAGCAAATGCAGAACGAAACATGAAATGCGGAAGTACATCGCTAAAGCCAGGAGACAAATTGCTTGCAAAATGTGATGGTTATATTGGAAAGCAAAAAACCCCCTACTACATCCAGCCATTTGTTGTGACCAACACAAAAGGATCACTGATCACTACTAAGCATGATTCACAAATCAGCACATGAAAGGCGTCATTCTCCAAAATGTTGCAAACACCATCCACAAGTGTTGTGTCCGATCCAGACATCGACACTTCAGATGAAGCACATGAATTAAATGAGACAACACCTGATGTCACACGTCGATACCCTACTTGTGAGTGGAAACAGTCGCCAAACTGAAGCGATTATGTTACAAACTGTAGTGTCCAAACAGAATAATGTAAACACACCATTGAAACTCTCATTTACCAAGAAGGGAGGGATGTAGTCTATTGTTCATTGAAAACATAGTATATTTTTCATTTGAGGCCACTGTAAATGCTTGGTGCAGCATGCACAGTGTGCTACTAGAGGGAGTTGACAATAAAGTTTCAGTTTACAGCAGCAATGCAGCAGTGCCATGTGTTTCTTCCAGAGATTTACAATAGCAGGCCTACAATGTGAGATCTTACAGGTGTTCAGCCTGCAACGGTGCTAAGTGTGTGAGGCTGAAGCAAAGCATATGAATTTTATAATTGAGTACTGATAGAAAAAAATTGTTGGTAGGTGTGTGATGGTGGTTTAGTGAATTAAACATGTAGTAGTTGGTAGAATATACCATTTGAGGATGAGCTCACACACCTTGACAAGTCACATCAGATCATTAAATTTCTTTTGCATTGCATCCCTGTCCTTGGAGCAACACTCCCGGAACTAATTTCTGCTGCTACTTCTTCCCACTGTCTCTTAAACATATGCCTGGAGTACTTCCTGCACCCCAATGGATACAGGACATCTCTCCTTCTTTCCACTTCTTCCACCAAGACTTTCAGTGCATTGTCTGAAAACCTTGGTGCTTGCTCGCTTGCATTTTCAGCCATTGTTCAAAGTGTCAGAGCCCAGATTGACTTCTGAAAAATTCCCACCACTTCTTGCAGCTACAGTGCACCTCTCCTTTAAGAGACTCAGGCTGCCTTTTAAGTAATGTTAGCCACTTGCAATATAAGGATCCCTGCTGATGCATGCAGCCAATGAGCAGCATGGGTAGTACACAAAAATGATTTAAAATAGCGGGCAGCACCAAAATATTGTTCAGTCTGCAACGCAAGGAATGAATGCAGGTTAATCGCATATTCTGATCCCTACATCTGTTTTGGGGGGTGGGGGGTGCAGTTATCCAATTTAATATATTGTGTGCTTTGCTTCATGTCAGAAGCATTGTGGCCTAGAAATTCAATTGCACCCAGGGGGTGGTTGTGGTTGTGGGAGGGTGGCAGAGCAGAATGTGGGGGGTTTCTACTTTCAGATGTTTGATCACAGGATGTGCATCTCTTTCCTATAGTTAAGGAGTATTCAGTCTCTTCCAGTGAGGATTTGCGTCAGTTATATAATGTCTCCAGGCTTACAGATGCTACAATCTATGCTTTATTTTAGTAACATCTCACATATTTCAGAAACCTGACACATTGGATTCAAGTTCAAGGCTTTATATTTCATCATAGTAGAGATTACTCACAAAAAAGGGACTGCTCTTATAAAATATAGTTATGATATACACACTTGTCAATTTGTTTTCCACTGTCGTCTCCTTATCTGGAGAAATCTGTGACAGATTGGTACCAAAGGCCATCAGCTGGCAAATTGTAGGCATGAATAATCTGTCACTCTTGATTAAAAGCTGCTAAAATATTAAATATTGGAATCAAATGTGTTTGAACTGCTTAATTATCTTTGCTACAATTACATTGCTTCAAATTATTAAAATATTTTCATCAAGTTCTACAAAATTAGTGAATGAATAAAAGAATAAACCATGGTGGGGAGTGTGGGTGGGGAGTGGGGTGGTGCATGTGGGTGTTGCAGAGGAGGGGGTGGTCAGACCAGAAGCCTAAGATTCAGGACTAGTAACGCCATTCAATGTCACACTTTTCCAAGGCCTATCAAATTTTTGCTTGAAATTTGCTACACATTGAGAGGTTAAATATCCACAGAAAATCTTAAGAACGTAAGAAATAGGAGCAGGAGCAGGCCCATCAAGCTTATTCTGCCATTCAATAAGATCATGGCTGATCTTCTACAACAACTCCACTATCCTGCCCAATCCCAACATCCTTAGATTCCTTTAGTACCCAAAAATCTATCGATCGCAGTCTTAAATGTACTCAATGACTGAGCATCCACAGCCCGATGGGGTAGATAATTCACCACCCTCTGAGTGAAGAAATGTCTCCTTATCTCAGCCCTAAATAGTCAACCCCTTATCCTATGACCCCTAGTTTTGACTGCAGCTGGGGAAAGAGCCACTCAGTATTTACTCTGTCAAGCCCTCTAAGAATTTTATATGTTTCAATGAGATCACCTCTCAATCTTCTAAACTCCAGAGAATATATGCTCATTCGCATTAATCACTCCTCAAAGCACAGTCCTCTCATCCCAGGAATCAGTCCAGTGGACATACATTGCATCCCCTCGAAGGCAAGTACGACCCTCCTTAGGTGGTGAGACCATGACTGTACACAATACTCCAGGTGTGGTCTCACCAAAGCCCTATATAATTGCAGCAAGACTTCCTTACTCATACTCCAACTCCCTTGCAATTAAGGCTAACATACCGTTTGCGTAACATACCATCTAACTTCAGATTGTCCACTAGAACTATTGTCAAATATCTGTGGAAACTCTAGAGAAATGTGAACAAACATTTCCTCCATTTCTCCGGGGTTTCTGCAGATCTTCCATGGTGGACGATTGGTAGAATCCCAGAGGAAATTCAACCCCATTATGTTTGCAGGATTGGTATATTTCACAATTTTTTTGACTATTTTTCCATGGAAAGGATTTGAGAAGAAAAATTGAGTTTTCAAAAATAATGTGTACTCTCGTGAGTGTAAAATAAAAGGCTGTCCAGAAGAACAATGGTGAATGTTTTTTCCCAGTGACTAAGTAATATATATAACTCTTTAGCTTAATTGGAAAAAACATCTCTTAACCATCGTATTGGCAAACTCTTGGATCCTGGTCTGTCTGTGAATTGGGGGTTAAGAAAAGAATGACAAAATCATCAAGCTGAAAGACTCATTTTTGGAAACAGGGTACTATACAGACAGGTAGATGATAGAGACCATTCAGCCCATCTAGACTCATGTTTGAATAGAAACCTATGATTCCCCCATTGCAGCAGCTATCTGCCTTTTGAATGACTCTGGAGTTTATGCTTCCCCTACCCAACCTGGAAGACCATTTGGCTTTGATTAATCTATGCATGGTGATGTGCTCTCATTTTATCTTCCAGTGTGTAAGACCTTTCACATATCAATATTGAATTTTATCCATTCTGGTATTTTTTTCAATTTTTCAGTTCTGCCTATTGCAAGTATTGTTAAGGTTCTTCTGTAACTCCTTTGATGCATCATTAAGCTCTATTACCCCCTCTCATCACTTCCTGAAAAAGTCAAGAGGATTACCTACTCTGAAACCAAGTTGACTGTCACTCATTAAACTATTTACCCAAAGGTATTCCTCATCTGCAAATTTGACAAACATATTGATTCCGAATCTATGTAAAAATGTCAATCGGAAACAGAAGGGACCCAAGTGTCCTCTCTTTCAGAAAATTGCTTCTGCACCTCCAAGTGTGATGCCCGTTGTTTTAAGCTTGCATGCCAGCCTTTTCTGTCGAACTTTATTAAAGACTTTCCTGTTGTCCAGATATTCTCAAAGGGCTCTCTATCATCTTCAAAAAAGTCAAAACATCAGACAGGAGGATCTACCTATTCTGAAACCATGTTGTCTCTTCAGTTCTGATGAAAGGTTATTGACCTGAAACATTAAATCTGTTTCTCTCTTCACAGATGCTGCAACTGAGTATTTCCAGCATTCTTACTACACTTCCAATCTACAATACCCTACTTCCTGTTGCCACATTTTGCTACATTTTAGTGTCAAATTTTCCCATTATAAATCACTATGTTCCCACTTATAATGTACCAGTACAACTTGCAATTATAAGGAGCCTTAAACATAAGAAAATGTTCCAAGGTGCTTCATAGGAACTTAATCAGACAAATAATTGAAACTGAGCCAAGGATGGAGGTATTAGGAGGGGTGACTAAAGGTTTAGTCAAAGAGGTAAGTTTCAAAAAAAGGTCTTAAAGGACGACGTGGGGAGGTGGCCAGCTTCACAGATTGAATTGAAGAGTTTAGGTACTTTTTTTTCCCCCAAAATATACTTTATTCATAAAAATCTGTAAAAATTACATTGCCAAACAGTTTCAAAACAGCACCAAAAAATACAAACATTGCAAGGGAGATCAGTTTCCTTAAATACTATCATGAGTTTCTTCACAACCCTTCCGTTTCACAATTGTCATGCCAATTACAGTTTTACATTTACAGCAATTGAAAATATTAACGATACAGTTCGAGGGGTTTCCCATGGATCCAGCCCCTCAGTTCAGCTTGGTGGGAGGACCTTACACTGTGGTCTTTCCCCATTGAGCCTTTGCTGCGGCTGCCCCAAGCTTTAGTGCGTCCCTCAGCACGTAGTCCTGGACCTTGGAATGTGCCAGTCTGCAACATTCGGTGGTTAACAACTCTTTGCGCTGGAAGACCAGCAAGTTTCGGGCAGACCAAAGGGCGTCTTTCACCGAATTGATAGTCCTCCAGCAGCAGTTGATGTTTGTCTCGGTGTGCGTCCCTGGGAACAGCCCGTAGAGCACAGACTCCTGTGTTACAGAGCTGCTTGGGATGAACCTCGACAAAAACCACTGCATCTCTTTCCACACCTGCTTTGCAAAGACACATTCCAGGAGGAGGTGGGCGACCGTCTCTTCCCCACCACAGCCACCGCGGGGGCATTGTGCGGAGGGGGCGAGACTTCGGGTGTGCATGAAGGATCTGACGGGGAGGGCCCTTCTCACCACCAGCCAAGCTACGTCCTGGTGCTTGTTTGAAAGTTCTGGTGATGAGGCATTCCGCCAAATGACTTTGACGGTCTGCTTGGGGAACCATCCGACAGGATCCACCGTCTCCTTTTCCCGTAGGGCCTTGAGGACATTCCGTGCTGACCACTGCCTGATGGACCGGTGGTCAAAGGTGTTTTCCCGCAGAAACTGCTCCACGAAGGATAGGTGGTACGGCACGGCCCAACCGCATGGAGCGTTCCGCGGCAATGTGCCCAGGCCCATCCTTCGCAACACCGGGGACAGATAGAACCTCAGCACGTAGTGACACTTGGAGTTTGCGTACTGGAGATCTACACACAGCTTGATGCAGCCACACACGAAGGTGGCCATCAGGATGAGGGCCACGTTGGGTACATTTTTCCCGCCCTTGTCCAGAGATTTGAACATCGTGTCCCTCCGGACCCGGTCCATTTTAGATCCCCAGACGAAGCGGAAAATGGCTCGGGTGACTGCCACAGCGCAGGAGTGGGGTATGGGCCAGACCTGCGCCACGTAAAGCAACAACGTGAGCGCCTCGCACCTGATGACCAGGTTCTTACCCACAATGGAGAGAGATCGCTGCCCCCACATGCCCAACTTTTGTCGTACCTTGGCTACTCGCTCCTCCCATGTTTTGGTGCACGCCCCGGCCCTTCCGAACCATATCCCCAGCACCTTCAGGTAATCTGACCTGACGGTGAAGGGGACAAAGGATCAGTCAGCCCAGTTCCCAAAGAACATGGCCTCGCTCTTGCCGTGGTTAACTTTGGCTCCCGAGGCCAGTTCGAACTGGTCGCAGATGCTCATCAGTCTGCGCACGGACAGCGGATCCGAGCAGAAGACGGCGACGTCATCCATGTACAGGGAGGTTTTGACCTGAGTGCCTCCGCTGCCTGGGATTGTCACCCCTCTTATGTTCGCATCCTTCCTGGACGATTGAAGGCATGGCTGCCAATGATGGGGCAAAGGGAATGGGGGATACACAAGAGGCCAGACTTGGAGAAATACACACTTCCCTGAGGTTAGTAGGTCTGGAGGGAATTACAGAAAACGGGAGTTGTGGTGGGATTTTGAGGGGGGAAATACAAAAATAATTTGCAAAAGTATTATTTCAGTAAGCGAGTGGTAAATGTATAGAACAGGCATCTTAGGTAGACACTGGAACCACTTGGTGCTGATTAAAATGCAAATTAGATAGATTTATTTCAGAAAACATTATTTTGGGATATGGCATATAACTAATTTGAGATATGATATATGGTAAGTGTAACAAGCTTGGGAGGAACAGGTGACTTAGGTATAATTCTACTTCCAAATGTTAGGCATTATTTTACTTTCAATAAACCCTCTGGACTTATTAATCAAGTATCCTGTTGTCTTAATTGGTTAAGTCTTGTCTGATTGGATTAGGGTGTGCGATAGACCTTCACCTCTCAGATGGACATAAAAATATCCCATGGTGCAATTTTGAGTGGAGCAGTGAAGTCCTCCTCAGTGTCTTTGTTAATATTTATCCCTCAAATAACATCACTGAAACAGATTATCTCATCACTTTCTCATTGCTGTTTGTAGGACCCTGCTATGTGAAAATTGCCTGCTGTGTTTCTGACATTATAACAATGGCTACAACTCAAAGTACCTTGTTGCCTGTAAGGTTCTTTGGGACATATATAAAAGCAAGTTTCAGTCTCTGAATTTATCGAGATTTTTTGCCATGATTATTGAACAACTCCATTATTGTTGTATTGATGGCAAAAGGTGAACTAGATGGACCTTGGTCATTTTTCATCTAGCAAGTGCTATGTTCCTAAAATAGTGGGAGAGCACACAATTTGCATAGGGTGGGCCAGCACAGGTGTGATTTGGGATATATCTTTGGGCCGATCTGTCAAATACCAGTGGACATTGAGCCACACAGCTGATTATGAGGGAGGGGGAGTTTGATGGTTGCTCAGGTTCTTCCCTAACAATAAC
Source organism: Heterodontus francisci (assembly GCF_036365525.1). Taxonomy (NCBI): domain Eukaryota; kingdom Metazoa; phylum Chordata; class Chondrichthyes; order Heterodontiformes; family Heterodontidae; genus Heterodontus; species Heterodontus francisci. The sequence continues at coordinate 48,374,447 of NC_090394.1, forward strand.
ACTGCCCCTAAGCAACAGGTTCAATTCAGGATTTCTCAGCACACCTGCCTCCATTACTACACCAGATCTCCAATGAGCCTTTGAAGTGGGAACCCTGCCTTAGGGAGTCTCCCGCATGGATTTGTCCCCTGGTTGGCATTTATCTTGTAAGAACATGATGGAAGTTCTGTCAGCCAATATTCACTGTAAGCCCACTGACTCCCATAGCTACCTTGGCTATACTTTCTCGCACCCAGCTTCCTGTAAGGGCTATAATCCATTCTCCCAGTTTCCCTATTTCTGTTACATCAGTTTGGACAATGCAACCTTCCATACTAGTACTTCTTATATGTCTTCCTTTTCCTTCAACCGAGGAGTCCCCCAACAATGGTTGATGGGGCCCACGACCGTATCTGTTCTATTTCATGCTCTTCTGCTCTCACCCCTTTCCCTCCCTCCCAGAACCTTGATAGTGTTCCCCTTGTCCTGACCATTCATGCCACCAGCCTCCGTATTCAATGGATCATCTTCTGCCATTTTGGCCACCTCCAGCATGATGCCACCACAAAACACATCTTCCCCTCCCCTTTCAGCATTCCAAAGAGACCATTCCCTCCTCAAAACTGTGGTCCACTCCTCAGTCACCCTCAAGACCCCCTCCTTTTCCTACGGCACTTTTCCATGCAAGCACCGAAGATGAAATACCTGCCCTTTTATCTCCTCCCTTCTCACCATTCAAGGCCCCAAACACTCCTTTCAGGTGAAACAACGATTTGTTTGTACTTATTTCAATTTTAGTATCCTGTATTCGCTGCTCATGATGTGGTCTCCTGTACACTGAGGAGACCAAACACAGACTGGGTGACCACTTTGCACAACACCGCAGGCATGATGCCCGAGCTTCTGGTTGCCGGTCATTTTAATTCTCCACCTTACTCCCACTCAGATCTTTCTATCCTTGGCCTGCTACAACATTCCAATGAAGCTCAACGCAAGCTCGAGGAACTGTGCCTCATCTTTCAACTGGGCGCTTTAACGTCTTCTGGACTCAATATTGAGTTCAACAATTTTAGATCATAACCTCTGCCCCATATTGTTTAATTTTTCTTTGTTGGTTTGTTTTTTCTCTTGTTTCTCTCTTATTTCCTTTACTTTGCTTTTGGACAGCAGCTAATCAGGTTTCTGCCATTCACACCTCCTCTAGCCACATCATTTGTTTCATAAAAGCAAAATACTGCGGATGCTGGAAATCTGAAATAAAAACAAGAAATGCTGGAATCACTCAGCAGGTCTGGCAGCATCTGTGGAAAGAGAAGCAGAGTTAACATTTCGGGTCAGTTCCGATGAAGAGTCACTGACCCGAAACGTTAACTCTGCTTCTCTTTCCACAGATGCTGCCAGACCTGCTGAGTGATTCCAGCATTTCTTGTTTTTATATCATTTGTTTCATTACTGGTCGCATTACCATTGCCTTTGGCCTTGCACCATAAACCCTTCTATCATTTAATCTCTCCTGCCCTCCACCCTATCAAAATCTTCCCTTTTGCGTTGTGAAAGTTCCAACCCTTACTTAGCAACTGAAAATTTCCAAAAACAGCAATAACAACAACAACTTATATTTATATAGTGCCTTTAACTTCGTACAATGTCTCAAGGTGCTTTGTGTGAATATTATCAGGCAAAATGTCATACAAAGCCACATAAATAAATATTGGGGCAGGTGGGTCAAAGAGGTAGTTTTTAAGGAGTGACTTAAATGAGGAGAGAGATAGAGAGGCAGAGAGGTTTAAGGGGGAAATTCCAGAGCTTCGGGGCTCAGCAGCTGAAGGCATGCCCACTAATGGTGGAACATAGGAAATTGGGGATCAGCAAGAGGCCAGAATTGGAGGAGTGCAGAAATCTTCGAGGATTGCAGAGCTACAGAATGTTGCAGATATATGGAGGGGTTGAGGGCATGGAGGGATTTGAACACAAGGTTTACAATTTTGAATTGAGGTGATGCTGGACGTGGAGTCAATTTAGGTCATCAATGGGTGAACGGGTCTTGGTTTGAGTTAGAATATGAGTAACAGAGTGTTGATAGACCAAAATAGGTTCAGTGGAATTTTGGACCCATATTAAAATAAGGCCATAATTTATAACATTAAAATGGGAACTTAGTTGCATCTGCTATTCCCAAAACCCCATTTCAACTGAATACTACACTTGGTCTCACTTCCCATGTGCAATAACACCTAAGACTAATTAACTATATAAATTGTAAATATTGTTTCAATTTCAAATCTCTGTTCAATTGTTTTTTTCTGGATTGAAGCCAAACCAAGTTGTACTGTTTACAATAATATCATTAAGGTTTTATTCCAGGTATCAGAATTGTATTTCAAAAATATAGTTTTATGGGTAGATAAATTTAAATGCTAAGTCCCTTTATAGTTTGAAGTTTAACATCTCTGCCACGATATTTTTTTTTTTTAATCATTGTTGATAGCAATGTGTAAAGACCTGCAATAGCATTGAATAAAGGGGCTGTGTATATATAACACAGCGCAATTAATAAATGTATTAAAAATGGTTGGCATCCTTCCATCTACGAAAGATAATGGATGCACAGCAAACAATCCATTTAGGTGGGGTGTCTTCTCTTGGTGCACCTTTGCTTATGGCTGTGAAGGCCAATCCTTGAGAGGCAGGTTCTGCCACAAGGGCTGCACCTGAGGCTGTCAGGTGACACTGTGAGTTCTTGTTTTTGGCATTGGCGCCTATTGCCAAGCTGGTCGTCGTGGTAGTCCACACCAGTCCACAGGAGGTGTCGCCATTTCTCTCTTTTGCTAGCTAGTGACCCCCAGGTGTGATAATCGACATTTAGGGTCTTCATATCACATTTGCAAGCATCCTTGAAGTGGAATTTGGGCGCCTCACTGGTCGCCTGGGCCCGGCTACCTCACCATACAGAAGGTCCTTGGGTATGCAACCGTATTCCATCCTGCGGACGTGTCTGATGCACCGACGGTGCCTCTGTTTGATTAGTGCCAACACACTTGGGAGCTCTGCCTTTGAGAAGACTGCCACAAGGTAGTAACAATGATATAAGTTAATCAACTGCTGTAGCACTTTGCTCACTACCTCTCTCTTTGCCCCTCTCTTATCCATAGAACTTTCTGGATTTTGCCTCATGCCTAACTTTCTACTTCCCTTCCCTAGGGTGGCAAGAGCCATTACTCAACCATCTCACAGCCCAATCCCTCATGCTCATTACAAAATAAAATTACTTGTAATTATAGATTAATAATACATTTTAGAGTAATGGTTTTGAATTTGTCAAGAAAGATCCAGGAACCATTTTAATTGTTGCTACATAGTTGCAATTCCGGATACAAACTGTGCAGGAAACTTGAAGGAGAAGTGCAAGATACCGAGCCATAAAAATTAATCAAAATGAAAAGCAAAAAACTGCTGGTAAGCTGGAACAACAATTCCAAATTCTGGCAACACTCAGCAGGTCAGTCAGCATTTGTGGAGGAAACAGAGACATTAACATTTCAAGTATATAACCCTTCATCACAAAAGTTCTGAACAGTACCTGAAATATTGGGCCAGGTTTTAGTGGAAAGATAACAGCGTCTGAACGACGCACACTGTTATTAATGTGTAATTCAGCCCGCAGTTTGTATTGAGGATATGATACCCTATGAATTGCGAATTAAAGGCCTGCTGCCCAACCCGAACCCGAAGGGACCCGACGACATGTGTCGGGTTCAGGTCGGGTTGGGTCGCACTTCCGGGTCCGCTATTCGGGCTCGGGTTGGGTCGGACTGAATCGGACACACCCTATCACCACCAAAATATTAATTTACTTTTTGAACTTTAAAGGTGGTTTTGTTACAGTTATTTTACTCTTGTGCAGGTAAGGACCAAAGTGAAAAATGGAAGGTAAGTTAACTGATGGTCGGGTCGGGCGCGGGAAAAAATGGAAGGACTCGGGCCAGGTTGCAGACCCAGTAAAAACACATATAGCAAAAACACATAAGAACTTTGTTAAAACAAAGGGGCTAGTAACACAACAATGAACAGTGTGTTGAAGCATAGGGAAGATGAGTAGAAAGGGGTCACAGCACACAGATGGCCGAGGAATTGTAGATAGTATAGTAAAGATGTTGAGGAGGATCCCAGACACAGTTCTTGCACGTAGCAGATATAGGGAGTCATCATAGACACCAGATATGATTAAACTCATAATAGACAATGGGAAACTGTGAAGTTTTGAACAGGTTCTCACTGAGCCAAATAAGGAATTATCATTATGTCATTATACCAGACCCCTATGAGTAAGTAAGAGGGGCGGGTCTTGGAAACAAGATTTAACCCCTGACTGAAACTAGAGAAGGCACGAGAACTCCAGGGAAGAACATTCAAGAAGATACCCTGAGCCAGGGGCTCAGAGAACAGAAGAGCAGCCACAAGACTGAGACTGATCACCTTGTGTCTTGACGGGTAGTATACCGTGCAAGTAGTGAGAGGTTGTACTTTGATGAGTTTTGATACTGTACAAGTAGTGAGAGCTTGTACTTGATGATTTAGTGTGTGAATAAAATAGTGATATACCTTTCACCAATCGGATTCCGTGGATTCTTTAAGAGTAGAGTGCGTGTTAGGCACAACATAATTGGCGCCCGAACAGGGACTCGGTTATAGTGCTATTTCAAGTTATTTTGAATAGCCTCGCTGAGCTTGAACTAAATTATAAACAAAGTTACGAGTCTGACGGATCGGATTGATGAATCTTAGCGTAATTATGGCCCTGGCCAGGCCAGAGTGGGAGTTGGAGCTCCAGAAATATTTGAAGGGCAAGTGGCCCTCGTGGATAGAGTTTGTAGTTAAACAGTACATGGGCCAGGGCTCCGTTGTGTAAGTTAATTAAGGATTCGGGGAATCCTCACGGGCCAGGGGCCCGTTTTGAGGGGGTACTTAGAGGATACGTGGCACTCAGTACACGGGTCAGGGATACATTGAAGCAGGAGTTGCAAAAGTCAGAAAAAGAAAAGAATGAGGAGCATGATGGGGCCCTGAAGGCAGAAGCAGTTCAACATAGGTATTGCATTTAATCCAATTCCAGTCCCAGGCCGAAAAGGCTGAGTACAGTCTCAGTAAGGCCGAGAGGGAAACGGACAAGGTGAAGGAACAGCTCACAGGAGCAGAAAAGAAATGCTCTGACTTACAGACTGCATTGACGGTTCTGCACCGCTTACAAAAGGAGTGGGTGTACCAGTCAGCGGATCATACCAAATGTCAGCAGGAGATAAGTAAACTACAGTCTCAACTCTCAGCACAGAGGGGCATAATTGTACTTTTGTGGATAGGGAGGATGATGACAATGACAATTTTAATCGGGCCAACTTGGCAGATAAGGCCAGAGGGCTCCATGACAACGTTTATGTCAGAGTGACATAAAAAGACTATGTTTTTGTGAAATTTCAAGTGAGTAAAAACAAGTTACTGTGTCTTTTGATTCAAATGTGTGAATGTTGGAAGCTTCCACGAATGAAATGAATGTCCTTGGGATTTGCAGCCTATGTTCTGTGGAACTAACCATCATTAACTCTTTGTTGTCTGGCCTTGATGTTGAAAGAATGAGTCTGTTAATTTTTCTATTTTTACACGTGTATATTTTGTGGGAACCTCTTTTGGTTGTGAATTAGTTGAACCTGACTGTGTTCCTTGGCATCAGGACAGGGAATTTGACAGAGATTTTGGTACTTTGAATTCATAACCCATTACAGGAATCAATTTTCTAAGTTGTTTGGAATTGAATGAGTGTGAAAAGTGATTGTTGAGTGTATTCATTTCAATTTAAGATCATGCACCCAGGAATGGGATATAAAATTGAATTATATTTTAAGTTAAAGTTTTATTTTTATTTTAAAAGTTGGTTTTGCAACTGTGAAAATGCAATGAACAATTTTCTAAGAGATAAGCTTCAGCCTTGAAGGTCTGAAGACGTTTGGCAGAAATCCAATTTGAAGTTTAAAATACTGCTTTAATTGGACCCAAAGCTTAAAACCTGCTCTTGTTTTTTTTTGCAGTTTAAATTAAAGACATGTTTTACTGACTGTTTTAAGTAGCAAATGACAGGAATTGGATATTGGTTTAAGGGAGAGAAGGATAAACAAAGGAGATATATGAAAGATTCTGTCTGTTTAAAGTTTGTTTAAGAAGCTGATGTTAAATCTTTTGTTATAAGTATGTTAAATAACTTTTTCTTTAGCTTTTGGTTTTATTTAGTCATTTGAAAAGGCGCTCGAAGAAAGAACAAGAAAAATGTCATGATTTACCATCTTTTAAAGAAGCACGTGCTATTCTGTTCTGTGTATAATTAATAAGTATTATAAGTTAATAAGTCTGAATTAAGTTTATACTATTAAGGTTAACTGACCTGTTAAGTTGAAAAACTGGAGATTTCATTTGTGGCCACAATGAACTTTCAAGTTTATTATGTCAAGTTTTGGAGGAGTCTTCAGTTCCAGGCATAAGACTCGTTCATATAATGTTGGCAGTTTTGATTTTTAAATATTTATTGCAGTGAATTGGAATTTGGAATCATCTTTGTTATTAAAAAATCCTGGTATTAGAAACCTCTTACAAAAGATGCTAAAAGTTTGGAAACTATTGCAGTTTAATCTAAAATGCTGTCTTTTCTGATGGAGATGCTTTCCTTTGAAGTTGATAATGTTACTAATGATTTTGTTGTTTTCAAATCCTAAGGATACCAAAAGGATTGAAATTTTTTTTTAAAATGGAGTGTAGTTCTTTTCGATCAGAAAAAAAAGGTTGTATAAAGTGACACAGCTGAGAATGTTTTGCTCCACCCCCTTGGAGACAAAAAAAGAAGTTAACACTGCTGTGGCTATTGTTTTTCCATTTAATCCCCCACACAATTTTTGCATTGCTGAGAGTAAAATTTATGTACATTGGACATTATTAAATCTTACATTTCTAAATTGACAGATAGAATTGGACAAATTAACCCATTGGGCTCAGGGGCAGAGCCACAATGGATTCTTTCTGTTCTTTTTAAGCAGGTGATGGTAGATTCCAAGGCCACATGAGAACTGATGCCACATCCAGCAAGACATCCAGCAGCTTTAAGAATTTAAGAACTTAATTGCACACATCAAATGTCACAGCATCTTTATCAATGAGATAAATTGCTTGAGAAGGAGAGATAGTTGCAAGCACTTCTGTCTTTAATGTAAAAAATGCAATACCACCAAGTCTGGGCATAAGAAATTGGAATTGATAAACAAAATTTAATTGATATGAGTGGTTATTTAAAGCACTCAAAGGGAAATTTATCTGACATTTAAGAGGACAATCAAAGTTTTAGAAAAAAAACAAAAAACAAAAACAGTCTAAGTGGTTTACTGTGTTGTACATTAGCAATGGATTCTGGTCCATACTGCTGGCACAAGAGTGTCAATATAAATTTGCATTTGCATTCCAGGGACAACAGTACACCAGGATGTGTCTCTCCCAGCGACTTCATAATAGTCCGTAGATATTCCACCTTTCTCCAGAAGGTCGGAGTGAAAGTTAAGCCTAAAAAGGCACAGATAATGAAGGAAAAGGTTTCCTATTTGGGAATAGTAATAACAGAGGGAAAGCATGAGATAGAGCAGATGCGAGTACAGACAATCCTCAAACCCCCCCTACCACAAGTTACTAAGGCTCTGAGCTCATTTTTGGGCCTTGTTGGGTATCGCAGGAACTTTACTGATGGATTTGCCTTAAAGCCAGCCCCTTTATATGATCTCCTAAATAAGAACTACTATGTGCCTGGCAGACAATTTAATCTACCAGAGCGAACCCCATGAGTGTCAGATTTTGACAGCAAAGGCCCTCCAGGGACCTTTTGTGTTAAAATCATTGGGGGGTGTACAAGGGAAGGAGCCAGCAATCAAACCAGCACTCAAAATTTATTGTTGATCGTGCCTCTGCAGTGGAGGACAGGATTAGGCAGACATGGTGTGGATTACATGTACAGGAGGATGAAAGTCCCAGACTCAGGGACGAATTGCGGTGGGTCTTTCTTGTAAATGTTACTATCGGACAGTGGGTATGTGTCAAATGCCCAAAAGGGACCCACCAGGGGCCCCCTGGGTTCCCTGTATGGCAGTGCAATGATAAAGACTGTAAAAACCGATCAATATGTGTGAAACCACACAATAATAGGGGTTAATGGCTCTATTGTGTTGGGGAAAATAAAAAAAGGACAGTTCCTATTCCAGGTTATGAGATTAAACAGACAAGAAGCACCAACTCCCACGGTTACCCCCACATCCGAATTACAGATGAGTAAGGTTACGACCCAGCAGCCACAAGTGACTGATCTCCCTTGGTCTGCCTTAACTGCAGGACCAGAAAATGGACTTGCGATAATAAAAACTAATAAAATTGTATATGATAATATACAGCATGAGTTGGTACTGGTAATATTGAATATCTCAGATATCCAGCTACCTGACTGGTGCCCAGAGAAGACCCGAGAGTTGTACAAGGTATTACTACTACAATTGCTGAGACAAAAATTCAGTGATGAGGGAATAATAAAGGGAAGAGGCAGAAACGTAGTTTAGTGAACAACGCAGCTATGGTCTTTAATACAGGAACTTCAACTGTCAATACTTCTTTTCTTCTTTTGGGCCTCCTTATCTCGAGAGACAATGGATACGCGCCTGGAGGTGGTCAGTGGAGTGACCTCTCCATGGCGCATGCCTGGGCAAATTTATGGAGGTTGAGAGTTGCCCAGTCGTCAAAACCCCCCTCTCGGCCTTTCTGGTGGGGTCCAAAGGAGTGCAGGACACGACGTTTGGCACCAGTATGGCTGCAGGAACTGCCGGAAACATGCCAAAGGTGACACATGACCGCCTACGGGGTTCCGCTCCGGATTTTCTGTTAGGGTTTACTCCCTTAGCCTTGGTCTCTCCCGAGACGCCCACAAGGCAGTGGTCTCTATTATGTGAATAACACGTAGTATATTGTACAAGGAAAGCATGCTGTTTATATTTCATTGTAAATAACACAGTGAATGTTATACAAGGAAAACACATAGTATATATTAGCATGGAAATAACACACAGTAGCTATACTGTACCCATTTATACTAATCCTACACTAATCCCATATTCCTACCACATCCCCACCTGTCCCTATATTTCCCTACCACCTACCTATACTAGGGGCAATTTATAATGGCCAATTAACCTATCAACCTGCAAGTCTTTGGCATGTGGGAGGAAACTGGAGCACCCGGAGGAAACCCACGCAGACACAGGGAGAACTTGCAAACTCCACACAGGCAGCACCCAGAATTGAACCCGGGTTGCTGGAGCTGTGAGGTTGCGGTGCTAACCATTGTGCCACTGTGCCGCTGGAACTGTATAACTCATTGTCAATACTATAGATTTGGAAAATGTGGACCAGAAGGTTAGAATGCTCAGCCAGATAGTAAAGGATTTTTTGAAAAAGGAACAAAAGGCACAGAAGTGGTGTAGCTAAAGTAGGACAGGATTTGACGAACGCAGTGACAAGACTGGTAAGAGTACTGAAAGATCATGCTCATACTATTAATGATATAATAGAAAAGGTAAAGGAGGTCCACAATATTTCAAATAATGAAAGTGTTTGTAGTGAATGCAGTTCATGGATGTGGGAACAAACGAAGGAAAATTTGAGGCAAATTGATGCTGGACAGGTGTCAGTTTGGATAAATGACACCAAGTTGGAGTACTTAGCTAGTCACACAAATGATAAAATTACCAGGTGCCAACTCAGAAAACATAAGGTATGGAAAGGTCAAGAGCGTGTAAATACCGGATCTATGAGTATTGGAGTAATATTGGGAATACCTGTAATTCTGAGAGATAAGTTAGGGATGCACTTATATGAAGTAGAAAATATAGGGGTGATAAGGGGAAAAGATTACATAAAATACTGATATATTACCCTATGTTGTGGAATTTGGAAAAGAGATATTTGGAACAACATTAAGGGCAGCACAGTGGCGCAGCAGTTAGCACTGCAGCCTCACCACTCCAGTGACCTGGGTTTGGTTCTGGGTACTGCCTGCGTGGAGTTTGCAAGTTCTCCCTGTGACTGTATGGATTTCTGCTGTGTGCTCTGGTTTCCTCCCACAGCCAAAGACTTGCAGGTTGATAGGTAAATTGGCCATTGTAAATTGATCTTTGTGTAGGTAGGTGGTAGGAGAATTGAGGGAAGGTGGGGATGTGGTAGGGAATATGGGATTAATGTAGGATTAGTATAAATGGGTGGTTGATGGTCAGCATAGACTCAGTGGGCCGAAGGGCCTGTTTCAGTGTTGTATCTCCCTATGACTCTATTGTCTGAGTGTAGCCTGGAAAACCAGGTGGTCATATGTCCTCATCCTATATATAAAATAGCAGAATCAAAATGTGGATTTAATGCCACTGTAAATTGTACCATGGAGACTCGGAAAGCATTGTCAGGGCTAACACATGTGGCCTATATGGGAAAGGGGAGATATTGTTTAACCACTACAGCGAAGGAGTACCAGTATGGATATAACCAGACTTGTCCGGTGAGCAACAATACGTTTTGTTTCAACCCACAAATACCAACCAGAATAGGAAAGATGGAGCTGGTAGACATACGTAAACGAAAGACAGAATGATAACTGTGACACAAAGAATTAAGGAGGACTTGATAGATTACCTCCGGGAATATGAATATACTATTCAGCCATTGCCCACACGCTTGGGTAAAGAGAGACAGCAGCTAGAAGCCATTTCTGTAGTGTACTACAATCTGGAACAACAGTCAAAGATGCTACAAGATGAGATTGATGAGATAAACAGTTCTACCTGGTGGGAAGACTTATGGAACTGGGGGTCAAACGTGCAGATACACCCCTGGTTTAGAATTATCTCCCATGTCCTGATAGTAGTTTTGGGTGTCATCGTTATATGTGACATACTTAATTTGGAAACTTAAGAAATTAATTAGGCAATGTGAGAGGATGTATGAACACAGGTTGGACAGCTACCTTAAAGGCATTGAATGTTCGAACTTGCTCTATAAAAGGATAGACAATTAGATACGCCACACAAGGGTAATTGTACAACCTATTCATATATACTTAAAATGAGTTAATGAATGATCAATATACTCTAAGAATGAAATTGCGACTGTATTATATTCGCACAATTGATTGATTATGTAATAGTGGTGTTTAAAATGTGCTTTATTCAATATTACACTGCTTATGCTTTTGCTTTGAAACTGAAATTGTAATTGCACAAGTGTACTACCTAAGAGACATGACAGTGTGATCCCTTGGGCGTAGCCCTGCAGGATCAAAGGGGGGACTGTAGACCCAGTAAAAACACATATAGCAAAAACACATAAGAATTTCATTAAAACAAAGGGGCTAGTAACACAACAATGAGCAGTGTGTTGAAGCATAGGGAGGATGGGTAGAAAGGGGCCACAGCACACAGATAGCCGAGGAATTGTAGATAGTATAGTAAAGATGTTGAGGAGGATCCCAGACACAGTTCTTGCATGTAGCAGATATAAGGAGTCACCATGGACACTATTAAACTCATAATAGACAATGGGAAACTGTGAAGTTTTGAACAGGTTCTCACTGAGCCAAATAAGGAATTATCATTATGTCATTATACCAGACCCCTATGATTAAGTAAGAGGGGCGGGTCTTGGAAACAAGATTTAACCCCTGACTGAAACTAGGGAAGGCACGAGAACTCCGGGGAAGAACATTCAAGAAGATACCCTGAGCCAGGGGCTCAGAGAACAGGAGCAGCCGCAAGTCCTCGACTGATCACCTTGTGTCTTGATGGGCAGTATACTGTGCAAGTACTGAGAGCTTGTACTTGGATGAGTTTTGATACTGTACAAATAGTGAGAGCTTGTACTTGATGATTTAGTGTGTGAATAAAATATTGATATACCTTTCACCAATCGGATTCCGCGGATTCTTTAAGAGTAGAGTGCGTGTTAGGCACAACAGGGTCGGACTCGGGGTCGGATGGGGTTCTGTCAGGCTCCGGTCGGGTCTCATTTGTAGACCTGAGCAGGTCTTTATTGCGAATCATCACAAGTTGCTGGCTGATTTACACCACTCCGCTGTTAGCTTTGCGAAAATGAAATTGTGCGCTTAATCTCTCCATGATTTTCTTGAGGTTACTGCATTTGCACATTAGTTGTCCATTAAACAATCAAGTTAAGACTCATAATTAACAATATAAGTACACTTTTAACGATGTAATAATGTTAATGACTGTGAATCAACCTCGCTTTCCGAGAAAGTGAAAAATTAGAAGGGTGGCAATTAATTCCGTCAGATTATGATTTCTTTTAGGGGATTTAAAAAATGTCAAGCTTTACATTTTTTAAATTTTTTTAAATTTTCTTTCCTGCCTCCTTTCTCTCTTAATCCAATCTTTCTTCCCCTTTCTTTATTTCTTTCTGTACCTTGTTTGATATTCAATTCCACGTACTCTAATTCACTCTCCTTCTCAGTCCTTCCTCTGTTTATTTCTCAATCCTTAAATCTCATTTGTTAAGGAGGTACATAGTTTGTCCCATTGTTCACAAAGGTCCCAGTTGCCTTGTTGCCCTCACTGTGCCATTATCAGTACTTCCAGCAACTTTGTGGACAAATTTTTAAAAAACCTAAACATACACAAGCAAGTCTAATTTATGGAGCATGCTGCAAGATAACCTGCTCCAGCAAAATCTGGTCCATTAACCTGTCTGTTCTCTCAACTCTAGTAGTTTTCTGGCTTAGGAGTAAAGAAAACAAAATTCTTTCACAAAGGTGTTAGGCCAAAACCAGCATAAGATTCATCTCTTAGAAAGGAAATAATGTTATTGAACAGTGGCGCAGTGGTTAGCACCGCAGCCTTACAGCTCCAGGGACCTGGGTTCGATTCTGGGTACTGCCTGTGCGGAGTTTGCAAGTTCTGCGTGGGTTTCCTCCGGGTGCTCCGGTTTCCTCCCACATGCCAAAGACTTGCAGGTTGATAGGTTAATTGGCCATTATAAATTGCCCCTAGTATAGGTAGGTAGTAGGGAAATATAAGGGACAGGTGGGGATGTGATAGGAATATGGGATTAGTGTAGGATTAGTATAAATGGGTGGTTGATGGTCGGCATAGACTCGGTGGGCCAAAGGGCCTGTTTCAGTGCTGTATCTCTAAACTAAACTAAACTAATTCACTCCCAGGATATTCTCAGCTGTTAATATTTTGGCTTGAACACATCTTTCACTGACAAGGAGGAAAACCTATACCTTATGCAACTCTAATACTGCCTCATCATGTTCCTATCCCAAATTCCCATTCCCTATTTACTCCTTAGCAACACACTATAATTTTCAGAACATGTGCGACCCAAAAGATGTGCTTAGGCAATCCTGTCACATTCCAAGTTAACTCTGTACTGAGGTTGATATTTATTTTTAATCACATTGCGTTCCTATTTATCCAGCTATCAGATATTTCCCATATTAGTGCATGTTTTAATAGAACGCTTTGATCAGATTTGATTCTAAGTGCATCTGAGTAAAAAACAGAGGGGCAATTTATTTTTAGAATAAGGTTAACAATTTATATGAAGCACAGGCTTTGTGTGTTTTTTACTCCAACACATATACAAACCTGTGATATTGCTCTGATCCTTCAATTCCACACAGGGAATAAAGCTTTTGGCAGGTGTAAACTACAAAAAACTCTTTAAGACTCAAAGTGAGCTTTTCCCTGAATGTCAATCAATTTCTAGTTAATTTTCATACAATAAAAACCTATGGAGTTTGGTTAACTTTTATGAATTAATCTGTCTTTTAATTACTTGGTGTTAGCATCATTAGGTTGGGTGCATGCTTTGCATTTTAATTGAATGAATTAATGGGACTGAATGACGGGGGTGGGGGGAGTGGATTTGAACCCTCAAGGTCGGGTGAGATGGGAGAGGGCGGAAGCAAAAAATTAAAAAATCGCAACCTGACCCCAACCTGCCCACTTGCAGTTTTAACGGAGGTGGGTTGAGGGAGGATTGGTCAGTAAAATGCTGTGCTCCTCCATTTTAACTGGAATTTTAATTTTAACCTATGGTGGCTGGGTTTCCCAGGGCTTGGGAAACGTGATAGATAAAAGGAGGTAAGAAGGCACAGATCCATAATATAAATGCATTTACAGCACTGCTTGTGGGCCAGGAGGAACAGGTATGTTTCCCCCAGACCCAATAATCTAACCTCTTTACATAACCCACGATCGGCTGGGCCACCCATCCCCAATCACCCCCTCCTGACCTCCAGAATCTTCCACCATCCAATATTTGATGAACCCGGCCTCAATCTCCCCCCTCCGCCACAATCTCCCCTCCTCCCAGTGATTTTTCCCTCCCTTCTCTCTACTCGTCAGCTGCAAATTTGCACCACAGGCTTTCACGCTTGACAGGCAGCCAGCATGTTCATTTGCCTTTTGAAAGTTCCTATGGAATCTTATTCCATCACACTTTCAGGCAATGCATTCCTGATGTTAACAACACTCTGTGTGAAAAGTTTCTCCTCGTTTCCCCTCTAGTTGTGTTGCCAATTATTTTAAATCCATGAACTCTCGTTATCGGCCCACTTGCCAGAGGAAACATTTACTCCCAACTTGCTCGGTCAAAACATCTCAGAATTTTGATTACTTCAATTAGCTCTCCTCATTACCTTCTCTGCTCTAAAGAGAACAATCCCAGCTTCATCAATTTCTCCACATAACTCCCTGATCCCTGGTATTAATCTGGTAAACCTCCTCTGTACCCTCTTCAGGGCTTTTGACATCCTTCCTAAAGAGGTGTCCAGAATTGTACACAATATTCCATCTGACCCCTAACCAGCATTTTGCAAATGTTCAGCATGACTTTCTAGTTTTTTTGTACTCAGTGCCCCTACTTACAAAATCAAGCATTCCATACACTTTCTTAACAGCCTTATCAACTTGGCTTGTCAAAGATTTGTGAATATGTAGCCTGGCCCCTCTGCTCCTGCACCCCACTGAATACCATAGAAATTGTACTGTTGCTCCATGTTATTTCTTCCAAAGTGCATCACTTTACATTTATCCACTTTTAATTGCATCTGCCATGTGTCTGCCCATTTCACCAGTCTGTCTATGTCCTCCTGACATCTTCTACTCTCCTCTTCACTGTTTGTTATTTTGCCAAGTTTTGCTAATTTCAGCAGGCTGTCCTGAATCCTTATTTCCGCATTTCCCATCCGGAAATCCTCCCCTCGACCTTGCTCTCTTCACAGCACTGAGTAAATATCAGGACCAATGAGTCTGCAAAGTGTCAATTTGTTCTTTAACTAAAAGAAAAGGTACAACTGCTGGATTGAGAATAGGTCTTAGACTTCAGGAGCAAAACTTTCATTCATGGGCCTTATCAGAATCACAAATTCTCAGAATAAGGGGCGGCCATTCAGGAATGAGAGAAGGAGGAATTTCATCTCTCAATCAGATGGTAACTTTTGGAATTCTCTACTCCAGAGAGCAGTAGATGCTCCTTAGTCATTGAGTATATTCAAGTAAGAGATCGATAGATTTTTACATACTAAAGGAATGAAGGGAGATGAAGATATTGCGGAAAGGTATAATTGAGGTAGAAGATCAGCCATGATTTAATTAAATGGCAGAGCAGGCTCGAAGGGCCATATATCCTACTTCTGCTCCTATTTCTTATGTTCTTATACAGGTGCTTTACTTAGAATAAAAACAAAATACTGCGGATACGGGAAATCTGAAATAAAAACAAGAAACGCTGGAAATACTCAGCAGCTCTGGCAGCATCTGTGGAGAGAGAAGCAGAGTTAACATTTCAGGTCAGTGACCCTTCTTCAGAACTGACAGGTATAAGAAATGTAGACGATTTTAAGCAAGTAAAGCAGGGGTGGGGCATAAGATAACAAAAGAGAAAGTATTGATAGGACAAGATCACAGAATAGCTGACCAGAAGGTCATGAAGCAAAGGCAAACAATATGTTAATGGTATGCTGAAAGACAAAGCATTAGTACAGATAGGGTGTTAATGGACTGAAAACTGAACAGCCACAAGCATAAACATGAAAAAAAACATAGTGGGTAAGTAGAAACAAACTGAACAAACTAAAATAAAATAAACACAAAAAAGAAAAAAGAACTAAAAATAAAAGTAAAATGGGGGGCCCACCATGCTCTGAAATTATTGAACTCAATGTTCAGCTCAGCAGGCTGTAGTGTGCCTAATCGGTAAATGAGGCGCTGTTCCTCGAGCTTGCGTTGATGTTCACTGGAACACTGCAGCAATCCCAGGACAGAGATGTGAGCATGAGAGCAGGGGGGAGTGTTGAAATTGCCAGCAACCGGAAGCTCGGGATCATGCTTTCGGACTGAGCGGAGGTGTTCCACAAAGCGGTCACCCAGTTTGCATTTGGTCTCCCCATTGTGGAGGAGACCACATTGTGAGCAGCGAATACAGAATATTACATTGAAAGAATAACAAGTAAATCACTGCTTCAACTGAAAGGAGTGTTGGGGGCCTTGGATAGTGAGGAGAGTGGAGGTAAATGGACAGGTATTACACCTCCTGCGTTTGCAGGGGAAGATGCTGTGGGAAGGGGACAAGTTGGTGGGGGTAATGGAGGACTGGAAAACTTTATCAACTTTGCTTCTAATTTCCACCCTACCTGGTCCATCTCCGACACTTCCCTTCCCTTCTTCGACATCTCTGTCTCCATCTCTGGGGATAGGCTGTCTACTAATATTAATTATAAGCCCACCGACTCCCAAAGCTACCTTGACTGCACTTCTTTTCACCCTGCCTCCTGTAAGGACTCCATTCCATTTTCCCAGTTTCTACGTCTTCAACTCTTCTGCTCTGATGATGCTACCTTCCATGACAGCGCTTCTGATATGTCTTCCTTTCTCCTCAACCGAGGACTCCCACCCACTGTGGTCGACAGGGCCCTCAACCGTGTCCGGCCCATTTCCCGCGCCTCTACCCTCACCTCTTCCCCTCCCCCCAGAACCATGACAGGGTTCCCCTTGTCCTCACTTTCCACCCCATCAGCCTCCATATCCAAAGGATCATCCTCCACCATTTCCGCCACCTCCAGTGTGATGCCACTACTAAAGGCATCTTCCCCTCCCTTCCCCTGTAGCATTCCAAAGGGATTGTTCCCTCCGCGCCACCCTGGTCCACTCCTCCATTACCTCCACCACCTTCTCCCCTTCCCACGGCACCTTCCCCTACAATCGCAGGAGGTGTAATACCTGCCCATTTATCTCCTCTCTCTTCACTATCCAAGGCCCCAAACACTCCTTTCAGTTGAAGCAGCAATTTACTTGTACTTCTTTCAATGTAATGTACTGTATTCGCTGCTCACAATGTGGTCTCCTCTATACTGGGGAGACCAAACGCAGCCTGGGTGACCGCTTTGCGGAACACCTCCGCTCAGTCCGAAAGCATGACCCCAAGCTTCCAGTTGCTGGCCATTTCAACACTCCCCACTGCTCCCTTGCTCACTACTCTGCCCTGGGATTGCTGCAGTGTTCCAGTGAACATCAACGCAAGTGCGAGGAACATTTACCGATTAGGCACGTTACAGACTGCTGGACTGAACATTGAGTTCAATAATTTCAGAGCATGGTGGGCCCCCCATTTTACTTTTATTTTTAGTTCTTTTTTCTTTTTTGTGTTTATTTTATTTTAGTTTGTTCAGTTTGTTTCTACTGTGCCTACCCACTATGTTTTTTCTCATGTTCGCGCTTACTGTTATTCAGTTTTCAGTCCATTAACACCCTATCTGTACTAATGCTTTGTCTTTCAGCACACCATTAACATATTGTCTGCCTTTGCTCCATGACCTACTGGTCAGCTATTCTGTGACCTTTTCCTATCAATACGTTCTCTTTGGTTATCTCTTGCCCCACCCCCACTTTACTTGCTTAAAATCTTTTACATTTCTTATATCTGCCAGTTCTGAAGAAGGGTCACTGACCTGAATCGTTAACTCTGCTTCTCTCTCCACAGATGCTGCCAGAGCTGCTGAGTATTTCCAGCTTTACTTAGAATATTCTGTTTATTGATGTTAAGGGGAGTAATATTGTGGGGAATGCACCCACGATTTTCTGGGACTGTGCCGGTGGGATGGAGCCATGGGAAATTCCCCTTATTCTCTTTTTGAAAAAAAAAGACTGTCATTCATAAGATTTGCATTTTCTTTTATTCGTTCTTGGGATGTGGGCATCGCTGGCATGGCCAATATTTATTGCCCGTTCATAGTTGTTCTTGAGCAGGTGGTGAGACACCTTTTTGAACCGCTGCAGTCCATGTGGTGTAGGTACACACATACAGTGCTGGTTAGGGAGGGAGTTCCAGGATTTTGACCCAGAAACAGTGAAAGAATGGCAATATAGTTCCAAGTCAGGATGGTGCATTACTTGGAATGGAACTTGCAGGTGATGGTGTTCCCATGCATCTGCTGCCCTTATCCTTCAAGGTGGTAGAGGTCGCTGGTTTGGAAGGTGCTGTCGAAGGATCCTTGACAAGTTCCTGCAGTACATCTTGTAGATGATACACACTGCAGCCACTGTGCACCAGTGGTGAAGGGAGTGAATGTTTCAAGTGGTTAATGGAGTGCCGATCAAGCAGACTGCTTTGTCTTGGATGGTGTCGAGTTTCTTGAGTATTATTGGAGTTCAACTCATTCAGGCAAGTGGAGGGTATCCATCACACTCCTGTCTTGTGCCTTGTAGATGGTGGACAGGCTTTGGGGAGTCAGGAGGTGAGTTACTCATTGCACAATTCCCAGCCTCTGAGTGGGTCTTGTCGCAACAGTAATTATATGGCTGGTCCTATTAAGTTTCTGGTTAATGGTGACCCCCAGGATGATGGGGAGTTCAGTAATCGGAATGCTGTAGAATGTCAAGGGGTGAGAGTTAGATTCTCTCTCATTGGAGTTGGTCATTGCCTTGCACTTTGTGATGCAAACGTTGCTTGTCACTTATCAGTCCAAGGCTGAATGTTGTCCAGGTCTTGCTGCATGCGGGCAGTATGTGCGGAGTTGTGAATGGTACTGAATACTGTGCAATCATCAGCGGACATGCCCACTCTGATCTTATGATAAAAGGAAGGTCATTAATGAAGCAGCTGAAGATTCTTGGGCTTAGGACACTGCCTTGAGGAACTCCTGCAGTGATGTCCTGGGCAAAGATGATTGGCCTCCATGAACCACAACCAGCTTCCTTTGTGCTAGGTATGACTCCAAAAAATGGAGCATTTTTCTTCTGATTCCCATTGACTCCAGTTTTGCTAGGGCTCCTTAATACCACACTCGGTCAAATGCTACCTTAATGTCAAGGGCATTCCCTCTCAACTCACCTCTGGAATTCAGCTCTTTTGTCCATGTTCGGACCAAGGCTGTATTGAGTTCTGGAGCCAAGTGCCCCTAGCAGAACCCTAATTGAGCATCAGTGAGCAGTTTATTGCTGAGTAAGTGCCACTTCATAGCACTGTCAAAGACACCTTCCAACACTTTGCTCATGATTGAGAGTAGAGTGATGGGGTGGTAATAGCCCTTTTGAGTTGTGTATACAATTGAAAAATTCCCCAGGCTGTTTCCGTTTTGGCACATAATGGCCAGGAATTTGAAATCATGTGCCTTGTATTACTGCTTAGATCTCAAAATTGGAGGGCATTTTGAGGGCCGGATGTATGAAAACATGTCTTATGATACTGTTTTCTAAAGGATTAGATGGGAACACATTTGCTCTATTGTGCTTAATGACAAAGGAATGCAATAATTTAAATTGAAACGTCCTTGATATCCAATGTATTTAACCAGAATGATTTCTTAGTGATCTGTAAAATGATTCAAAAAATATTTCACCAAGGTTCATGTCAAATCAAATTGAGTAACTGCTGCAGCAAAACTTTCCCCACAGGTAACATTGCGGTGCTTTGAGTTGAGTCTATTTGGAAACTGAGTCACCTGAAAACAACACAAGCAGATTACAGTGGCCTCCTGTGCACCACATTAAACAGCACAATGTGTGGGAAAAAGCACAGTTTGCACAACACAATTGGAATTCTTTGAGAACTGTGTTCCATTAGCATGACTGTGTCGCATACGGGCTTTTTCTGCAGTGATGTGAGTAAGTTACAAAATACCTTCAGATGCATGCAGTTCATCCTAACTTTAACAAATAAGTGGGACAAGTGACATGCAGGGCCCTACCTGCCAAGAATGAGGCAATTAATTTTGTCCCATGAACATTGATTTTTAAACTGTTACTGGAGTAAAGAAAGAACTTGCTTTTTAAAAGAAAGCAACACCAGAAAGATGACTGGAAAGACATTTGCATATTTACAGGGACAGTGCTTAAAAGGGGCAAAAGACCATTCCCAGATACATTCAATCCACAATGGACTTTTGATTACCAGACATTGAAGGTGGAGGAGCTAGCATTCCAGATTAACTGCTAAAGTGGCCGAATACACAAATAGATGTGGTCAAACTAGCTTAGTCACATGACTAACTGACTGTTGCAGGTTTTTTTTAACTTGCCACAGAGAATTTGAACTCAGAAAGCTGTTTGCTCATGGACTGAAAGGACCTCACATGGCTGGCTTGCCACAGCCTCTTCTGTCTGCTCTCATCTCTCTCACCAGCTCCAAAATCCATTGAAGACACATGAACCTCAAGAGAGAAAAGTCTCCGACAGTGAGCGAGGTTTAAGAAGAATACTGGGCCCCAACAAAAAGCAAGATCTACCTACAAACAAGGACTACATTGAGCTCAAAGCACAGTAACAAAAAAAACCCCTCAGAGATTGCCTCAAACCTTTCGACTTTATCTTTTCTTCTGCTCTTTTCTGTCTCTATTTGCATGTGCGTATCGCATATGCATGCTAGCGTGGGGTGCGGCGTGTATTCGTAGGCATTAACCAAATTAGATTTTAAGTTTAAGCTTTAATAAATTTCACTTTTCTTCTTTAAACCTGAGAAAACCTGTTTGTGCTCATTTCTTTGCCTTACAATTGGAAAGCGGTGAACAAGGATTCACCAAGGGGGAGCTCAAAACACAGTCTGTTTAAAAACAAAACCCTGTTACAGTAAGACCAGGTGAAGGCTGAAAGGGAAGCCCTGGACCTCTTTCTCACCTGGTCATAACAGAAACTTGGGTGCTAGCATCCGGAATTGACCCACAGACAAACAAGAGAAATTGGAAGTGAGAAGCCAAATTGTTCCCAATCAAATAAAGGAGCAAGATTAATACTGGTTTTCTTGTGGTTGTGTGTGATTGAATACTAACATGTCCGCAACTGAAACTAGTAGCTCTCCAACGCAAGGTGAAGTAACTTGGGATAAATTAAAAGCACTGTCTATGGAGGAGCTGAGAAAAATGGCTGAGCAGTGCAGGATCACTGTACATGGCAAGGCTAGGAAGTCTGGCCCCCTAAGGCTAGTGGCCAACCATTTTTCCCTTGAATCTGAAGAAGCAGAAGCAGTGTTAGAAGTAGACCCAGACGGGGTACTGCTGGCAAAGATACAATTGGAACAAAGGAAACTTGAATTAGAAGACAGAGAAAGAGAAAGAGAAAGGGAAAGATGGGAAAAAGAGAGAGAGGCAGGAGAGGGAGAGATAGAGAGCCTTCCAGAAGGAACGTGAAGAAACAGAAAGACAGGAGAAAGAAAGAGAGAGGCAGGAGAAAGAGAGAGAGAAAGAATATTCCAGAAAGAATTTGAAGAAAGAGAGCAGAAGTGTCTTGAGTTAACTAGGGGGTGACAGAGTAAACCCAGTGAAAGCATGGCCAATATGGAGGAGCATAATTCAGGTCTGGGTACAAAATTGCTAAAATTCGCTCAACTGATTCCAAAATTCAATGAGGAAGATGTGGAAGTATTTTCTGTGTCTTTTAAGAAAATGGCAAGGCAGCTAAAATGGCCAGCTAAGACCTGGTCTCTTTTAATACAGAGCAAGCTAACTAGAAAAGACCATGAAGTTTAATCCTTGTTGCCAGATGAGAGGTCATCATATTATAAACTGACCAAAAATGCTATCCTCGGGCATATGAATTAATACCCAGAACCTACCGCCAAAAGTTTAGAACCCTCAAAAAGCAAGCTAATCAAACTTATCTGGAGTTTGAAAGAAGTAAGCAGCTGGCTTTTGACCAGTGGCTGAGGGCTTTAAAAATACAGTTCAGCTATGAGACTCTCAGAGAAGTAATTCTGTTAGAGGAATTTAAAAACTCTCTCCCACTCTCAATAAAGACCCATGTAGAGGAGCAGCGGGTCCAGAGAGCCCGGCAAGCAGCCATTCTGGTCGATGTCTTTGCTTTAATTTATAAGTCAGTTTCCCAGGGGGGAACCCTTCCTAATCATCCCCACAAATCCAAAAAGGACAAAGGGTGGGAAGGTGATCTCCACCCAGGCAGTTCTGAGAGAGAAAGGAAAGCAGGAGACACAGGGGGCCTCCTCCAGCCAAAAAGGAAGGTGCTGTGAGCAAGAGTGAGATCCGGAGACCTGTGTGCTTCCATTGTAATAAGGCAGGGCATTTAAAATCTGGCTGCTGGAAACTAAAGGGAAAACTGGTAGGGTTAATCAGGGCACACCCGCTCAGTGAAGAAGTGAACCTGATGGAAAGCACAGCAAAACAAGCTGTGGCTTTAACTGCACTAAGAGTACAACCCAGGAAGCTTACAACAGCCAGTGCAAGAAAAGTTAATAGGATTTCTGAAGGTTATCAGGGTTTTGTGTCTGAAGGGAAAGTAACCCCATACCCCTCGAGTAGGGCAAGCAAGCTCATAGTGATTCTCAGGGACACAGGGGCCACGAGATCCCTTTTACTGGGAAAAGGCATGACCTTTCCCCCAGAGAGTGCAGTGAACACCAAAATGGCGGTGAATGGTATTGGAGGGCAGTGTATGCCTGTACCTTTATACTGGGTGCACCTGGAGTGTGACCCAGTTTCGGGACAGGTGATAATAGGGATTGTCCCTAGATTGCCTGTGGACGGGGTTGACCTGCTCCTAGGTAATGATCTGGTGGGGGTGAAGGTGATAGCCCCCCGCCATTAGCGAAAGAAAGTCCGCAGGAGGTCAGAGAGACAGGGCAGTGGCAGGAGACGGTCCCCCGCAATTTCCCTGAATGTGTAGTGGATCAGGCTTTGACCAAACCAGCTCCACCAGAGGAGACGAGGTCTGCCTGTCCGAGACTTTCTTTGGAAAGTTAGGAGACCCAGAGAATGAATTAAATGGATTTTCCCTAGCTGAGGCTCAGCGAGCCGACCCAGTATTGTGAGAGTTAGCACAGGCTGCCCAGTCTGAAAGTGAAGCTGTGGGAGTCCCTGGCTGCTACTATTTAAAGAATGAGGTACTTATGAGGAAATGGAGTCCTCCTCACAGACCTGAAAGTAAGGAGTGGACAGTAGTTTACCAGTTAATGGTGCCACAGAGGTACTGGGGAGAAATATTAAGAAAGGCCCACAAGACTACAGTGGCTGTGCATACAAAGCCTGCATATGACAGCAGTTTGACTGGCCAAAATGCCACAAAGATGTGGTGGAATACTGCAGGAGTTGCCACATGTGCCAGGTTGAGGGGAAACTCCCACCTGCAGTGAAACTTGCACCGCTAAGTCCTGTACTGGTGTTAGGAGGACCCTCCAGCTGAGGGCTGGTGAACTGTAAGGAGAACAAAAGGGGACAGGCAGACACATAGCTGGCAGAAGTTTGGAAAGAGAAGGGGAAAAAGTGATCAAGAGGGCACGTTAAAGGAAGTCCGGGAGGAATCCTGGATGAAAACCCCTTCTATCCAGTCAGCCAATCCCGTATAATGTGAAATGTTAGACCCCACATCCTCCTATGTAAATGCAGACTCTAGAAACACCCCACCAATGTTGGTAACAACATTTAAAGGAACATGCAGAGATAAAGAAAGACCTCTAGGGGGCATAGAAACCATGAGGGTGATGCCTCACCTAGTCGAAGTGCCTCAGGAGAGTGCAGTCAAGTCTACACACAAACCTGTCAGCAGGAATGTCCCAGAGAACAAAGGGGCAATTAACAAAGAATCCTCTCCCACAGTCAGAGGAAAAGGGAACCACCCATCCCCTGAAGTCAAAAGCCTTTGCATGACTCAGCAAAGCACTGAAAAAGAGTTCAGGATAGACCCACCCACTACTAAATTCCCCCCTAAAAATGACCTCAACAGGAAAAAAAATCCCTAGGCAGTCATGGCAATGGCACACTGAAAAGAAACTTCCCCGAAAAACCACTTGGTTACTGGGATGCCAAAAAGGGGAAATTAAAGCAGCACTGGCACCCAGAAAAGACAATTTTAATAAGTTTTAAGATTTATAAATGAATGGAAATGAATGAGAGAAATGCATGGTTTTTCTTTCTGCATCTTATATTTCTCTCAAATCTTTTAATGAACTGTGCTGTTTTTTCAAATTGCATTTCATTCCCCTGGGTTTGGAGGTGTCATGCAGGGCCCCACCTGCCAAGAATGAGGCAATTAATATTGCCACATAAACGTTGATTTTTAAACTGTTACTGGAGTAAAGAAAGAACTTGCTTTTTAATAGAAACTAATACTTGACTGGAAAGACATTTGTATATTTACAGACGGTGCTTAAAAGGGACAAAAGACCATTCCCTGATACATTCAATCCACAATGGACTTTTGATTACCAGACATTGAAAGTGGAGGAGCTATCATTCCAGGTTGATTGCTATGATGGTCGAATACACAAACAGACGTGGTCAAACCAGTTTAGTCACATGACTAACTGTTGCAGGGTTTTTTTGAATGTGCCACAGAGGATTTGAACTCAGAAAGCTGTCTACTCCTGAACTGAAAAGACCTCTTGTGGCTGGCTTGCCATAGCCTTTCCTGTCTGCACTCATCTCTCTCACCAGCTCCAAAATCCATTGAAAACAAATGAATCCCAAGAGAGAAAAGTCCCCTACAGTGAACAAGGTTTAAGAATATACTGAGCCCCAACGAAAAGCAAGATCTACCTACAAGCAAGGACCACAGTGAGCTCAAAGCACAGTCACAAAAAAATCCTCCCCATGAGATTGCCTCAAACTTTTCCACTTCATCTTTTCTTCTGCTCTTTTCTGTCTCTATTTGCATGTGTGCATCGCGTATGCATGCTAGCTTGGGGCACAGTGTGTATCCGTAGGTGTTAACTGAATTAGAGTTTAAGTTTAAGTTTTAATAAATTTCACTTTTCTTCTTTAAACCTAAGAAAGCCTGTTTGTGCTCATTTCTTTGCCTTACATTTGGAAAGTGGTGAACAAGGATTCACCAAGGGGGAGCTCAAAACACAGTGTGTGTACAAACAAAACCCTGTTACAGTAAGATCAAGTGAGGCTGAAAGGGAACCCCTGGACCTCTTTTTCACCTGGTCATAATACAAGGGATTACCCTAGTAGAAACAGCAGCACTGGTAATAAAGCTGGAAGCCAATAGACACCAAACCCACAAGTGCAGAAGCAAATTCTGTCGTTCAGTTAAAGGGGGATAAATTGGGCCACATATGATTGTTTTTCAGACAGAATGTGGCCAGCTAAAATTTGAAAATGGCCTCCAAGATGTGTGCGCGCACTTCTGAGGGGAAGTCAACAATGAACTATCTTGGTAAAGGGTTTAACAGGAGCTTATTGATCAACAACAACATACAGAGATAAGCAGCAGCGCTATCATGACATAGACCAGTGTGCAATGTTGAATTGAGGCCCCCGTGGCAATTATCAAAGCTGAAACTCTATAATGTGCCTGACGCTTATCACAACATGATGCTAACCATTATGAAGGACTGCCTGACAGCGGTATTTAAAGGGATCATGCGGGAGTTACAGGTAGGCCACTGTATTATTCCTTTGAGCTGCTACATGATTTATATGTGTTCTGGTTTCATTCTGGGGTTGTTGTAACTTTAATTAACCTAGAGAGAGGTCTGGCAGTTCTTGCAAACCTTTTTCTGTTATATTGTTCGAACATTATTTTTCTGCAGAAAGGGTGGGCTACCTCTTGGAATAGAACATGACTAGGATTACGAAGGAGGATGCCACCAAGCAGGATAAACTGCCAGAAAAGGAGGAGCAGGAAACTCAGCAGGAGGCCTTATCTGCAGAGGGTTTTCAGGGAACACTTCTCCCATCTGAGCTTCAGTAAGGAGCAGTAGAGGAGATGTCTTCGCTTCATAAAGGAGGTTGTGAATGAACTATGTCACCTGTTGCAGTCGCAACTGCAGCTACAAACTCACAGGAGCCCTTGGAACAGGCTTTCAGCTACCCCTTCAAGAATACCCTGACGCAGGTTCACATGGCCTGCTCCCAAGCTTGCCAGCTGGTCATGCTGGCCAGGTGTATGTATTAGTCCCCATCTGTGTAGCGGAGCCTGGTCTCCAATTGTTTCAGCCATCCCTGCCATTGGACAAAGACCTTGCTTCACTTGGACTGTGTGGTAGTCGGTGTGCAACGGCCACCTCACGTTAAAAGAACCCATGCAGGCATCTTCCACCCCCTCAAAATGAACTTCGGGATCTGGAATATCAGGATTGGACTATTCAATCATCTAAGCACCCACAGCCTTGGCGTGGAAGAAAGTCATCCTCGTTCCCGAGGGACAGCCTAAGAAGAAAATATGGATAGCACTTCTTGTGTTGTCAAGGTCAATGTTGCTGTGAACTTCAATGCTATAAACTCACTTCAGGTTGCATTTTTTTTATTATTAATTCATAGGAGGTGGGCACCACTGGTGAGACCAACATTTATTGTCCATTCATAACTCTCCTTAAGAAAATGGTGGTGAGTCACCTTCTTGAACCACTGCAGTTAATGTGGTGTACGTACTCTCACATTGTTGTTAGGAAGAGAGTTCCAGGTTTTTGAACCAGTAACAGTGAAGGAACGGCAATAAATTTCCAAGTCAGGGTGGGGTGTGAGTTGAGTGGGAACTTTGAGGCAGTGGTGTTCTTGTGCACCTGCTGCCCTTGTACTTCTAGGCAGCAGTGGTCGCGGGTTTGGGTGGTGTTATTGAAAAAGCCTTGGAAAGTTGCAGCAGTCTTTCCTGTAGGTCGTAAACAATGCTGCCACAGTGCACCAGTGGTGGAAGAAGTGATTGTTTAAGGTGCTGGATAGGGTACTAATCAAGTGGCTGCTTTCTGCTGGATGGCATTGAGCTTCTAGAATGTTGTTGGAGCCTCAGTCATCCAGAGAAGTGGGGAGAATTCAATCACACTCCAGACTTGTAGATGGTCGACAGCCTTTGGGGAGTCGGGAGTCGAGTCCCTTGCCATAGAATTCTCAGCTCCTGGCCTGATCTTGTAGTCACAGCATTTATGTGGCTGGTCCAGTTAAGCTACTGGTCAGTAGTGACCCCCAGGATGTTGATGGTGCAGGTTTGCTGATGATAATGCAATTCAATGTCAAGGGGAGGTAGTTAGATTATCTCTTGATGGAGATGATCACTGCTTGACCCTGTGTGGCATGAATGTTGCTTGCCACTTAGCAGCCCAACCCTAAATGTTTTCCATTGCTGTGGGTACAGACTGCTTCACTGTCTGAGGAGTTGTGAATGCAATTGGACATTCTATAATCACCAGCAAACTACAACACTTTTGACTTTATGATGGTGGGCAGATCATTGATGAAGTATCTGAAGATGGTTGGGCCTAGGACACTACCCTGAGGAGCACGTGCAGCAATGTCCTGGGGCTGAGATGATTGACTTCCAACAACTACAACCATCTTCCTTTGTGCTAGGTATGACTCCAAGCGGTGGAGAGTATTCCCCCTGATTCCCATTGACTTCAGTTTTACTAGGGCTCCTCGATGCCACATTTGGTCAAATGCTTTCTTGATGTCAAAGGCAGTCACTTTACTTCATGTCTGGAATTCATCTCTTTTGTCCATGCTTGGACCAAGGCTCTAATGAGGTCTGGAGCCGAGTGGCCCTGGTGGAACCCAAACTGAGCATCACTGAGTTGGTTATTGATGAGTATGTGCTGCCTGATGGCACTATCGACAACACCTTCCATCACTTTGCTGATGATCGAGAGTAAGGTGATGGGGCAGTTATTGGCTGGATTGGATTTGCCCTGCTTTTTGTGAAGGCTCCACAAATATCCCCATGCTCAAGGATGTTGGAACTCAGCACATGAGTGCAAAAGACAAGACTAAATTGTTTTCACCCATCTTCAGCTAGCAGTGCTGACCTCTTCCTGAGGTCCCCAGCATCACTTAAGCTAGTCTTTAGCCAATTCAATTCACTCCAAGTGATGAATGTACAGGATACAACAAAGGTTATGGTCCCTGCCAACATCCTGGCTGTAGTGCTGGGCAATTTTCCACTTTGTTGGGTAGATACCAGTGTTCTAGCTCTGCTGGAACAGCTTGGCTAGAGGTGCAGCTAGTTCTGGAGCACAAGTCTTCAGCACTGCTAATGCTGAGAAAGAAAGAGAGAAAGAGAGAGAAAAAGAAAGAGACAAAGAGAGATTTGCACTTATATAGTCCTTTTCATGATCTCAGGATGTTGCAAAATGATTTACAGCCAATGAAATGTGGTCATTTTAGTGTAAGAAGTGCAACAGCCAATTTGCGCTCTTTTGAGTCATACGTCTTTTGCTAGTTCATCTTCATTATTTTTATTTCACTGTGCTTAACCTTTAATTACACATAACACTTTCTAGAAGCAACAGAATGAATCAGTTACTTTTCCTTTAATAAAAAAACTCAATACGCTGTTCACTAATGACCCATTTTAAAATCAGATATATTTTATTTTTATTTAAGCAATATGAGAACATATTTAAAAGTTAACATGGGAGTTGCAATTGTGTTTGATCCAGAGAGAAGAGGCAATGCAAGCATTAAAGCCCAAGATTCATTCATTTGTTTTTAATTAATTCATTTGGCTGTATTTTAATTTGATGTTTGGTGGGGTAAACAACACATATACATCATGGGTTTAAAGAGGATACCAGAATTGTGAATTTAAAGGGGATGTCAGGGATATTCTGCAACTATTCTATAATCGGACTACACACAAGGGGTTAGATTTTATGCTTGAAGCGGGGCTCATGGCACCGGGCCGAAAAGGTGGGGGGAGCTCCGCCTCTGCATTTTCATCACCAGGCCCCCACCCCCAGATCGGTCTTCCGGTCTTTGTGATTCAAAGTTTTAGGAGGTGGGATCTCCATCCCTTTAAAGACTTGAAAGGGTTGGGGTTTCTGCCTCCAAGAGCTGCCAGCCAATCAGAAAGCCAGCAGTTCAGCAGTATTACAGAATTGTTAGTGCAGAAGGAAGCCATTCGGCCCATCGTGCTTGCACTGGCTCCCTGAAAGAGCAATTCCCTCAGTTCCATTCCCCTTCCTTCTCCCCATAACCCTGCACATTCTTCCTTTTCCTGTAACAGTCTAATTCCATTTTGAATGCTTCAATTGAACCTGCCTCCGCCGCTTTCTCAGGCAGCGCATTCCAGACCTTAACCACTCGCTGCGTGAAAAAGTTTTTCCTCATGTCACCTTTGCTTCTCTTACCAAATACTTTAAGTCTGTGCCCTCTCATTCTCGATCTTTTCAAGAATGGGTACATTTTCTCTTGATCTACTCTGTCCAGACCCCTCATGATTTTGAATACCTCAATCAAATCTCCTCTCAGCCTTCTCTTCTCCAGGGAAAACAGTCCTAACCTCTCCAATCTATCCTCTTAACTGAAATTCCTCATCCCTGGAACCATTCTCATGAATCTTTTCTGTACTCTCTCCAATGCCCTCACATCTTTCTTCAAATGTGGCGCCCAGACCTGGATGCAATACTCCAGCTGAGGCTGAACTAGTGTCTTATATAAGTTCAACATAACTTCCTTGCTCTTGTACTCTATGCCCCCATTAATAAAGCCCAGGCTACCGTATGCTTTATTAACTGCTCTCTCAACCTGTCCTGCCACCTTCAATGACTGATGCACATATACACCTCTGATCCTGCACCCCCTTTAGAATTGTACCCTTTATTCTATATTGTCTCTTCATGTTCTTCCTTCCAAAATGAATTACTTCACATTTCTCTGCATTGAACTTCATCTGCCACCTGTCTGCCCATTTCACCAACTTGTCTATGTCCTTTTGAGGTTCTACATTATCCTCCTCACAGTTCACAATGCTTTCAAGTTTCGTATCATCTGCAAACTTTGAAATTGTGCCCTGTGCACCAAGGTCAAGGTCATGAATATATATCAGGAGTGGGAGTGGTGGCCACTGCCGGTACTGCAGAGGCCTTGGACCCAAGCCCAGCGGTGGAACCCTGGAACTCAGGTAGGTGAGGCAGGGTCACTGAGGCCAGTCCAGAAGACCCGGCGAGGGGGGTTGGGGCAGTGGTCATTCAATCCAGGGGAAGGGGGTCCCGGCGGGTAAGATTGTTCCCAGTGGTGGTCCTCCGTGAGCCACAAATTGCCCCCAGAGAATGGACCCCCTTCAAGGTCGCAGAGAGGGCACCTCGTTTTACAAGGTGTCCTCCTGTGCAGCTGAGGCCCACCCCCGCCAGCGGCAGTGGGAAGGGGATCTTAATTGACCATTAATAGGCGACTTAAGGGCCTCAATTGGCGTCTGGGTGGGAAGGCTGTCATCTGCCAGTCCCGCTCCCGGGAAGATCGCTGGGTGATGGGGAGGCATCAGGCCCTTCCTCCCATCGCCCCCCCCCCCCACCACCCGTAACAATACCCCATGCCCCCCCCCCCTCCCTGGCCTCCAATCCCACCTCGAAGGAGCCCGTAAAATCCCAGCCAATAGGATCGGAAACAAATTTCCTCATGCAAGATTCATAAAATGGATGAACCGAGACAGCAAAACAGAAATAAATGGCAGCTGACCGATTTTAGTGCAAGATCAAAAAGAGTGAAAAGACGGAGGAAGAACAACAGAGAGGGATAGAAAGAAAGAGGATAGAAAAAAATGGATGAACAAATTTTGTTTCCCAAGCTTCAAACATTTATACAGTTGCTAATTACATGTCTGAAACTAAAGGGAAACTATACTTTCACTCTATTCACTTTCAAGAAATAAACAACTCACATTTTGGCCGGGATTTTGTGTAGCCACCTGAGGCGGGGTTGGAGGCGGGGGCATGGGTACAGGACGGGTATTGGGGATTGAGGGGTGGAGGGCCCAGCACTTCCTGTTGCCAAGTGATCTTCAAAGGTGGGATAAGTCAATGACAGCCTTCACGCCCAGAGACTAATTGAGGACCTTACATGATGCTGGGATCTTGCCAGCGGCAGGGGGGAGGGGGCCTCCACCATGGAGGGAGGATGTCTTGCAACATGAGCCACCCCCCTCCCTGTGGACCTGGGTGGGGGTTCCTCCTTTGTGGGCAATTTGTTACCCATGCAGGACCCCCACTGGGAAACACTTTACCTCCCCCAGGACCCCCCTCCCCTTGGACTGCATGACCACCCCACACCGCCCCCACCCCCCAACCACCCTCGCCAGGGTCTTCCATATGGGCCCCGGCGACCCCGCCTCACCTACCTTTGGTTCAGGGTTCCACTGCTGGGCCTGGGTCCGAGGCCTCTGCTGTACCAACAACAGCCACCACTCCCAGTGGCGCTGCCGATACTGCTGAACTGCCGGCCCTCTGATTGGCCAGCAGCTCTTGGAGGCAGGGTCCTGCTCTTTAATTTACAAAGATTGGAAGATCGCTCCGGGGTGGCAGAAAAAGCAGATAACCCCCGTGTTTTCAGCCCCTCGCTGGGAGCCCCACCTCCAGCACAAAATCCAGCCCTTTGTGTGGTAATCTCTTAGCCGTTGCTGTCAGATGTAAATGAAAAAGAAACAAATGCATTTGCTGAGATTCCTGCAGAAGTTAACAAGCAAAACTAATTCCCAACTAGAGTTGGGATGGGGGTGTTTGGAGCGGGGGCAGGAGTGGGGATTTATTGATTAGTATGCTGTGTTCCATGTTTTGTTATCTGTGGATAAAAGGAAGACTGTAAGGATTGTGTAATTTTTTAACCAGGATAGGGTATCTGACTAATGTCCTTCAAGGCATTTGCTGCTCGATTCTTTGGAGCACCCCCCTCCCCTCCCCCAATAACTGAGGTAATTTTCATGTTTAAAGTTCTCAAGTAGCCAAGCTAGTAAATCTCCTAACCATAATTCAATTATTCGGACTATCTATTGGCTGCATCACTCCTGATTCGGCACAAGATCACAGTGGCATAATCTAATCATTTAACTAGGAAATTATGATGTAAATTCATTACCACTGCTTCAATGTAACTGAACAACTAAAATTTATTTCTATTACATTAGATTTCAGGATTGTTCGTAGCGTTTTGGGATCACATTCCAAAATTCTGTTTGTTTTTTTCGTGAAAACTGACACTCAATGGCCCCGTGGATGACAAATGAAAATAAGTCACAAGAGGACATGAACTCTTAATAACATAAGCCGCAGTTAAGCCCAGTACTCCATAATGTTTTGAAGGAGGAAGTGGGCTCTGATGGTAAAATACTAATTTCCTAGAGGGACCTGTGGACATGACACTCTCCAGGAAATTTTGATGATGATGATTGAAATGTATTTGGTCTCCAGATGAGCCTGGAGACAGTATATTTGAAAAGGAGAACATTTCAGAATAGTCAGCATGGGGTAGATCTTGACTTTGTGCGATAATGTAAAATGAATGATAGTGAATTGGCAGCCTGTTTTACATCTCAATAGAAATAACAATCGGGAGAGATGTAAAACAGGTTGCCAACTCGCACTAACCCGTGTTACACTATCACACAAAGTCAAGATCTACCCCTTTGAGTTGTCCTTTATGTTTCCTCCAATACAATATGAATGAAAACATGGAAAATGATTTGTGACAGTCAACAACCTTTCTTCATTCCTCCTTTGAGAGAGAAAGAGAGAAGTTCAGTGAGGTTGCCATTTATTCTTACATGGGGTCTGGATGCTGAAGTATGCATCCAGCATAAAGTCTAAAATTTGGCCTTGTGCTCTCTCATAGGTTTCCAGCTTCTTCAGGAGGGCTGCCTGAAACAATAGGAGAAAAGCCTTATGGAAGTTGTTGAAAGCAGTGTAAATGGGGTCTGCCTGAACCTTGTAACATTCTGAAATCTTATAGAGAGCCAGTAGCTGTTCTATTAATTGCTCAGAATAGCAAAAAGCTGCATATTATTTACTGATTGCTTGTGCAAGCCTCCAAAGCATCTCGTACCGGTGTAATGACAATGCAAAGAACCACCTTACAAGCCACAGTTGTCAATGAAACTCCACACATGCACACAAGTAAATTTTGGAGCATTCTAGGGTGAATTAGCAAGAAGTGCCAGAGGCAGTCAAAGTATTGATTTCTATCAGAAAATGGTGACGATATAGACAGGTCTTAGGAAACACTGAGGGTCAATGTAAAACGCTAACAATTGACATGTATAAATAATAGTCACTTGTTGACATCTTGGAGAGTGATGAGAACTTGGGCAGTTATATGGGAGCAGAAAGTCTGCATTATCAGAAAGGGGATAACTGGCAAGCAAAAGAAAAATTCTTAGCTTCAATCCACTAGGGCTAGTAATAGGCTGGAGATGTAAGGGAAAATGTAATAGTAGATTAGAAAAGCAGAAGTCACATTTCTGAACTAAACTCAATACTGTGACCATGGGGGTAAGACAAGAAAATAATTCTTTCCTGGATGCAGAGCCTAATCTTACATTGAGGACAAAGCTCTTTGATCTATATTGAAGAGGCAGCCAGTGGCACCTATGTTAGCTTTTAAAATGTAGAAGAGACTGACACAATACAAGTTACAGATAAGATGCAGAGAACTGAGGCCCCTGACCTTGGTTAGTTTGTTTTGCTTGGATGCCTCCTAACTTCTCTGCACTGCTTTTATTGATGCCCCCTGGTTCTGGAAAAATATCAACACAGATGCAAAACAAGATGCCCCACAATCAAATATCCTGCCAGCATTCACTGCTTGTGTTAACACAAGAAAATTAACACTTGAGCAAAGCTGTCATTGCTTTGGAATCGCTCTCCATCTCCAACATGAAAGGAGGGACTACAAAAAAAGCTCGACAATTTACATTGCTACCACAGCAGGGTTTATTCCTGTTTAAACAGTGGTTGTGCTTACCACCTCCGAGGGTGTTTTACCTTTTAGCTTTGCTGTGATCATGAAAGAACTAATCGGACAGGTTTTCTTGAGTTTAAACAAGAGGTAAACTTACTATATTTCACAATTTAACCCCGATTTAAAATGAAAAAAATATGCTACACATGCACGTACACATTCACATGAGAATCTCACACACACACAAATAGATTACAGAGGGAAAATAGATCTGGTGGTTGAATTAGAGTCCAGAATAAATGGAACTTAAATACACAGTCTGTGGAGTGGATGATTCGGTAATCTTTTGGCTGAAGCTGTATTCTTGAAGTTCTTGGCTGGTCAAAGTACACTTTATGGTTGGCCTGCTTTGCTCAGGGTTTTCTTTGAGGCAGGATTGTAGTTGGCTCTCTTCCCCTGGTCTCTGGCTGTAGCGGTCTGTAGGCTTGGAGGGTCCACAGTCACTGATGGTTTTTAACTTGATGTTTTCTGGAGAGAGAGAGAGAAAGGGAAGCACATAGCCTTCTGCTACTGCATACACTGAGTTATTCCTCGTCTCTTTGTCCAAGGGAACAAAACCAGCTTCCCCTGAGAGGGACAGATGGTCACATGGCTGCTTCAGATATTCTGGAAACTTCTAATGAAATTCAAGTTTTGTAATTGGCTCCATAGGCCCCAGGATGTCAATTTACACTTGGAATGGGGGTTCTCTTTCAAAGTCAATGTATTAGGATGGCCTTGACTGTAGTGCCAATGAAACCATTTTAGGTAATTCAATCACTTAGAGCAAGCCATTGTCCCGGGTCCATGCTGCTCAAACCTCTGGTTCCGGGTGGATCTTTTGGATATGAAAAGGTGTTTCAGATGCAAAATGCAGTGGCCATGTTGGCTGCTAGTATTTTTTTAAAGTTAACTTTTTAAAGTTAACTTGCAAGATTTTTCCCATTAAAAGTCTAATGTAAGTTTCTAACCGATGAAATTAATATTTCTCATTTGGCATATAGGGTTTTATTGACAATGTACCTAAATGATGATGTTTAAACTTTTGACTCTAATCACACCTGTGGATGTTGAAATGTTCAGTTGTTTGGACCAGGGCTAGTGGCTTGGGAATTGAATCATCACATGCACCAGTAGCATAGTATGCCCACCTAATCCTATCTCACTGCTACAATCAGCCACAATTACTTAGATATGTCTGCATTGGTCTAGATTTCACCATTTGATTGGTTCAACCAGCCTGGATTGTTCCCTACACATGTACTAATGTCCTGCAGATGCTACCAAAATTGTTTGATTTGCTACAAAAAAACCTTCAAGCGTGACATTGATCCTACATTTTACTTGTGTTTGTGTTTTGACCAGTCAGAATTTAGGATACCTGTTTGCATGGTGCTGGCAAAGTTTGCCAATTTCCAGTGCTTTGAAAATAGCCCATAAATCTTTACACTTGTCTTTTCTGTTTATGGACAGTATAGCACAGAAGAGGTAAGTCACAAGGCTTTTCTGACATTTTTACAAATATATAGTCATCCTCGAACATTTCACCTACTTGACATGGTCTGAGGAGCTCAGGACTATTGTGCTGCACATGGTTTTCAAATCATCTGTGAATACAGAGTAGAATTTCAAAATTTGCTGATGATACCAAACTTGGAGGAGTGGCAAACAGTGAGGATGTTGCAAATCACTTGCAACAGGATATAGATAGGTGAGCAGAATGGGCAGTCAAGTGGCAGATGGAAGTAAAAACAGAGATGTGTGAGGTGATGCATGTTGGCAGAAGGGAAAGGATGAAGCAATATAGACTTAATGGTACAGTTATAAAGAGTGTGCAGAAACAGAGGGACCTGAGGGTGCATCTGCATCAATTTTGAAGGTGGCAGGACATATTGAGAGAATAGTTAGTATTACGACCAGGTGAGGAAGGGGTCTAAGGCTCCCCTCTTGCCCCTTTCCTGGTTTGGCCCTAACAGGGTTTATCTTTTCCAGCACAATGATTTTAGCTTACCACTTCAGTGAGCCCTTGCTCACTGTACTCTCATTACAATTGCAAATGAACCAATCAGACAGGATTTCTTAGGATTAAACAAGAAAGATGCAAGTTTATTAGCCTTATCACTCTAACCCGGTTAATCTTACTAAAATGCACGATGCAGCCACACTTGCATGCATAGAAGAGGCACACACACACAAATAGATACATAGAAACATAGAAATTAGGAGCAGGTGTAGGCCATTCGGCCCTTCGAGCCTGCTCCGCCATTCATTATGATCATGGCTGATCATCCAACTCAGTTACCTGTTCCCACTTTCTCCCCATATCTTTTGATCCCTTTCACTCCAAGAGCTATATCTAACTCCAGAGAGGGAGAAAGAATTGGGGGGGTTGAATTAGAGTTTGGAATAAATGGAATACAGATACAGTTATTAGTGTTCTTGCAGTAGCGTCCTTGATTGAAGTGAAGGTCTTGGAGTTCTCGCTGGGGCTCAGTGCACAATTTCAGACTTGCTTCTCTTGTGCCAGAAGGCCTGTAGTCTTGAAGTCTAAGCTGCCACTGTGGGTTCCCTGGGACTTTGCTGGAGAGCGAGACAGAGAGAGAGCCAGTCTGCCAGTTCAGTTTCTGTCTTTTCCTTTCTGTGTGGCACAATTCAAAAAAGCCCCAGTCTGGCCAGCAAGTAGGTCATGTGACCATCTCTTTGTCTGAAACAGCAGCTTCTGGGAGGGTTGTTGATTCAAAACTATCCAGACACACTCAGTGGGGGTGGAGTTTTAACTCTTACACAGTCAAAGGATGTTGATCACCAGTATTGTCCAGACCAATCTTGTTAATTGAATCAAGGAGCACCCCATTGTCTCTCTATTCAACTGTCTCTCAGCTAGTCCTGATCTTTTCAGAATGCAAATGTGCAACCATGTTTTCACCTGTTCCGTTCTGTTTTTATAAGCAATTTATTTGCAGTGCCCAGTAAAAAGGTTACAAGTGTGTCCTATTTGATGAAATTAATGTTTCCATATGGCAGGTGTGATTTCCGTCACTCCTCCATCCAAACTAAATGAAATGCGATATTGGGGAAGCTTTTCATTATTAGTTAGAAAGAAGAGAAAGTACAGGAAAGCACACATGCATTTCTCTCATTCATTCAAAAATCTTAAAAATTGTTTCAGCCTGTCATTCCCTTTGTAGCAGTGCTGCTTTAAAGTTCCCATTTTCCCTTGAGGTGGGTCTGAAATAGTTATGTGTTGCCCAAGGGGTTTAAAGTTTCTTTAATATCAGCTTGCAATAAGTTGGGAATGGGCATCCCAATAAACATGTGATTTTTGGGGAGGTTCGATGTTTGCATATTTCTATCGTTGTCTAGGGTGCCTTTGTTCCTGTTGGGGTCTGCAGGGGGAATGTTAGATTGCATTAGCTCTGAGTTTGAGCTCTGATCATTGGAGTCTGCAGTGGTGGATCCACTCTGACCTCACTTTCAATGCTCTGGTGAGTCATCCAAGTGCTGCTTACTTCAGGGTATTGTTGGTTCCCTTTTCTCCTGACTGTGGGGGAGAATTCTTTGCTAATCTTACCTTTGTCATCTGGGACACTCCTGCTTACAGGCACTTGTCCAAATTCCACTGCACGCCCCTGCGGCACTTTGACTAGGTGAGGCATCACCCTCACTGGTTCTCTGCCCTCTTGAGGACTTCCTTTGGCCCTGCAGGTTTCTTCAAATGTTGTTAGCAGCCCTGGTAGGGTGCTCCTTTTGTCTGCATTTATATAGGAGGATGTGGGGGTCTAATTTTTCCAACATTTCAGGGTTGGCTGACTGGACAGTAGGGGTTTTCATTTGGGACTCCTCCCGGACCTCCTTTGACCTGTCCTCTTCATCCTTTTAGTCCCCTTTCTCTCTAACTCTCTGCCAGATCTGTGCCTGTCTGTTCCCTTTTGTTCTCGGCAGGGTCCTTTGCAATTCACCAGCCCTCTGCTGGAGGATTTCACAAAAGCCGGTACAGAAATTAGGGATGCAGATTTCACTACAGGTTGGGGTTTCATCTCAACTTGGCACATGTGGCAACTCCTACAGTACTCCACTACATCCTTGTGGAGTTTTGGCCAGTCAACCTGCTGTCTTATACTGGCTTTGGTTTTTCGTATACCGACGTGTACAGCCATGGTAATCCCATGGGCCATTCTTAATATTTCTCTCCGGCACCTCTGTGACACCACTAACTGGTGAACCGTTGTCCACTCTTTGTCCTCAGGTCTATGAGGAGAGCTCCATTTCCTCATCAGTACCTCATTCTTTAAATAGGAGCAATCAGGGACTCCCCCTGCTTCAATTTCAGACCGGGCAGCCTGTGCTAACTCTCCCAATACTGGGTCGGCTCACTGAGCCTCAGCTAGGGAAGATCCATTTAACCCATTCCCTGGGTCCTCAAACTTTCCAAAGAAAGTTTCAGACAGACGGACAGCATGGTCATCTGCCTGCAGTGCTAATTCAGTCTCCTCTGGGGGAGCTGGTTTGGTCATGGTCTAATTCACTACACATTCGGGGAACTGCAGGGGACCGTCTCCTGCCACTGCCTTGTCTTTCTGACCTCTTTTGGTCTCTCTTTCACTACTGGGGAAGCTACCACCTTTGCCCCCGCCAGATCATTACCTAGGAGCAGGTCAACCCTGTCCACGGGCAAACTACGGACAATCCCTACAGTCACCAGTGTGAAACTAGGTCACACTCCAAGTGTACCCGGGTGTAAAGGTACGGGCGAGCACTGCCCTTGAATACCATTCACCACCATTCTGGTATTTACTGCACTCTCTGGGGGAAAGGTCATGCCTTTTCCCAGAAAAAGGGATCTAGTGGGCCCTGTATCCTTGGGTATTACTATGGGCTTGCTTGTCCCACTCGAGGGGTATGGGGTTACTCTTCCTTCAGATACAAAATCCTGATAACCTTCAGGGATCTTATTACATTTTCCTGCACCTACAGCAGTATGTTTTCTGGGTCTTACTGCTGCTGCAGTTAAAGCCACAGCCTGCTCTGCTGTGCTTTCCATCAGCGTCACTTCTCCTGCACTGATCGGGCATTAACCCTACAGACTTTCCCCGTAGTTTCCAGAGGTCAGCCCTTAGATGACCTGCCTTATTACAATGGAAGCACACAGGTCTCTGGGTCTCAGTCTTACTCTTAGCACTATCCTTTTTGGCTAGAGGAGGGCTCCCTGTGTGTCCTGCTTTTCTTTCTCTCCCAGGATGGCTTGGGACCCTATCACCTTCCCACCCTTTGTCTTTTTTGGGTTTGTGGGGGTGAGTAGGAAGACTTTTCCCCTGGGGAACGAACTTGTAAATGAGAGTGAACTCATCAGCTGGAACTACAGCTTGCCTCATTCCATGTACTTTTTGTTCCTCCACATGGGTCTTTATGGAGAGTGTTAGAGAGCTTTAAAATTCCTCGAGGACAATTACCTCTCTGGGGTTTTCATACCTGGGCTGTACTGTAGAGCCCTCAACCACTGGTCAAAAGCCAGCTGCTTACTCCTCCCAAACTCCAAGTAAGTTTGATCAGCTCATTTCTGGAGGGTTTGGAACTTCTGGTACTAGTTCATATGCCCCGAGGATAGCATTTTTAGTCAGTTCATAATTTGATGAACTTTCATCTGGCAGGAGGGAATAAATCTCATGGGCTTTTCCTGTTAACTTGCTTTGCAGCAGGAGGGTCCAGCTTCCAGCCGGCCATTTTTACTGCCTTGCAAGCTTTTCAAAAGATACAAAAATGCTTTCACGTTTCCCTCATTGAATTTTCGAATCAATTGGAAAAATTTTAAAAGCTCAGCACACAGCCCCGAATTCCTTGCTTTCACTGGGGCTACTCTGTCGCCGCCCCCTAGCTAACTCAAGCCGCCTCAGCTCCCTTTCCTCCTGTGCCTTCTGGAAAGTTATTTTTTTCTCTCTCTCCTGTCTTTCTTTCTCTCTCTCTCTTCTCTCTCCTTTTCTCTCTCTCTTTCCCTGTCTTCTAATTCAAGTTTCTTCTGTTCTGATTGTATCTTTGCTAATAATACCCTGTCTGACTCTAATTCTAACCCTTCCTCTGATTCTTCAGATTCAAGGGAAAAATGGTTGGCCAATAGTCTTAGGAGTTCCGATTACCTAGCTTTGACACGGAAAGTGATCCCACACTGTTCAGTCATATTCCTCAACTCCTCCATAGATAGTGCTTTTAACTTATCCCGAGTTACTTCACCTTGGTTTGGGGAGGTACTGGCTTCGGTCGTGGACAAGTTAGTATTATAGCACACAAACCAGAAGAAAACCTCCATTGAAGACTTTTCCCTTTTTGATTAGGATCAAATTGATTTACCACTTCCAATTTCTCATTTGTCTGTGGGTCCAATCTTGGATGATAGCCTCCAAATTTCTATTACGACCAGGTGAGGAAGAAGTCTCAGGCTCCCCTCTTGCCCCTTTCCTGGTTTGGCTGTAACTGGGTTTATCTTTTAAAACACAGTGATTTTAGCTTCCCGCCTCAGCGAGCCCTTGCTCATTGCACTCTCATTACAGTTGCAAATGAACCAATCAGACAGGTTTTCTGAAGTTTAAACAAGAACGATGTAAGTTTATTAGCCTTATCACTCTAACTCAGTTAAAATGATTAAAATACCCAACACAACCACGCTGACATGCATGCAAGAGGCACACACAAACACAAACAGATACAGAGGGGGAAAAGAATTGGGGGGGGGGGGTGGTGTTGAACTAGAGTTCATAATAAATGGAATACAGATGCACTTATTGTGATAGTGTCCTTGATTGAAGTGAAAGTCTTGGCATTCTTGCTGGGGCCCAGTGCACAATTTGAGACTTCTTTCTCGGTACAAGAGGGCCGAAGAGGTGCTTTGTCTGCAATTTTGAAGCCTAAGCTGCCACTCTGGGTTCCCTGGGACTTTGCAGGAGCGAGAGACAGAGAGCGAGGGACTTTTTTTCTGCCAGTCCAGTTGCTGTCTTTTCCTTTCTGTGTGGCACAATTCAAAAGGTCCCAGTGTGGCCAGCAGGTAGGTCATGTGACCACCTCTTTGTTTGAAACAGCAGCTTCTGGGAGGGTTGTTGGATTTCAAAACTTTCCAGACACACTCTGTGGGGGGTGGAGTTTTGGCTGTTACACAGTCAAAGGCTGTTGATCACCACTATTGTCCAGACCAATCTTGTTAATTGAATCCAGGAGCACTCCCATTGTCTCTCTATTCAATTGTCTCTCAGCTAGTCCTGATCTTTTCAGAATGCAAATGTGCAACCATATTTTCAGCTGTTCAGTTCTTTTTTATAAACAAATTATTTGCAATGTCCAGTAAAAAAAGGTTTCAAGTAGTGTCCCATATGATGACAATAATATGCTTCCATATGGTAGGTGTGATTTCCATCACATTAGCAAAGCATATGAATCTTGGGCTTCGTAAATAGCGGCATTGATTACAAAATCAGGGAAGTTATGCTGAACCTTTATAAAGCTCTGGTTAGGCCACAACTAAAGTATTGCATCCAGTCCTGACCACCACACTTTGGGAAGGATGTGAGGGTCCTTGAGAAGATGCAGAGGAGATTTAGTAGAATGGTTCCAGGGATGGGGGATTTTAGTTATAATTTTAGGTTGGAAAAGCTGGTGTTGGTCTCCTTGGAACAAAGAAGATTGAGGGGAGGTTTACAAGATTATGACAGGTTTAGATAAAGTAGACAAGGAAAAACTGTTTCCATTGCCTGATGGTACAAGGCCTAGGAGATACAGATTGAAGGTTTTGGGCATGAGATGCAAGGAGAATGTGAGGAAGAACATTTTTATGCAGTGAGTAGTTACAATCTGGAACTCACTACCCACGAGGGTGGTGGGAGTGGAAACAATCAATGATTTCAAAAGGAAATTGAATGGGCACTTGAAGGAAATAAACTTGCAAGGCTACAGGGATTGAGTGGCGGAGTGGGACTGACTGGATAGCTCTGTGGAGAGCCGGCATGGACTTGATGGGCTGAATGGCCTCCTCTGTTCAGGATATGAGACTCTGACACTTTGAAAATGAGAAATTCCTTATAGAATATAAAATCAATCTTAACAACATACATTCCATGCTTGCAATATATAAAACTTTACAATTCACTGTTATTAAACAATATATTGGAAATTACACCTTAGGGGGTGATTTTCTATCAACTTGACTTTAGAGATAACCACAGAGAACCTGGGGTGAACTTGCTCTTGGGCAGTAGCCCAGAATGGGTAAGAACGACTCAACAGTCCATTTTATCCTTGGCCCGAATTTCTTCAGGCGAAATATAAAACAGGCTGCCAATTCACTGTCGCCCATTATGTGATATTGACAAAGACCAAATTCACCTCTTCCTTCCCTTTGCTTTCAGCAGAAATTTATAAATCTTTACAGAGCAGATTGTAGTCTCTTGTGCTCACTGCTGATAAGTGAAGTAGTTGCAATAGCAGTGAAGGATTTGCTCTTGCAGCTGTTTGAACTACTGCCCACAAACATAAATAAGTGAAAATCTGAGCAAATGATTATGAGAAACCAAGGATGATGGAGAGTAACAGAAATTTAAATCCAATACCCTGACCGATGGCATAACTAAAGTAATTAAAGTAGGAGTGCAGGTGGACATGAACTTCTCGTGACTTAAATAATTTGCAACTAGATCCAATATTTCATCAGATGGCAACAAGAATGCAATTTTTACAGAGAAAGGTTTAGAAACCTTTGGAGGGGAGAAGCGGATATTGATGATGCAAACTTTATTTCCTAAACGGTTTGAGGTATGTCTACCATGAATGTTTGATTGTTCACACTTTTTGGAG
Source organism: Heterodontus francisci (assembly GCF_036365525.1). Taxonomy (NCBI): domain Eukaryota; kingdom Metazoa; phylum Chordata; class Chondrichthyes; order Heterodontiformes; family Heterodontidae; genus Heterodontus; species Heterodontus francisci. Next base: position 48,417,471 of record NC_090394.1, read on the forward strand.
TCCTTTCCAGCATTTTGAAGTATACTATGGTTCAACATTCGAGGCCAAAAATATTTTATTCGGTGCTAGTGAAATATTAAAATAAAAGCAGTTGTTTCCTGTCATAATTGACTCTTTATTTTTGTACCATCCAAGGGGAAAACAACAAGCAAAACACAGCAGTCCTGCATGTTAGTATCTACCATATTCATTTGTTTCCTCTTCCAGTGTGTTCTAGGCGGTCCCTGGTGTGCTCCCTCGTAGGTCATTCCATAGTTGACTGTTGACGTTTAGCCCATTCTGGGCCATCATTGGTCTGTCATCTTGCCAATTGGCCAGAAGCTAGAGAAAAGAATGCATATGCCTCTCAAACCAAAGATCTCAAAACTTCCAGCTAATCTTTTCATCGTCAACCTTAGATCGGACATGTCACAATTTACAACAGCTCCTCTATCATCTTCATCCATTTTTCACAGGGAAAAACAATTCTACAACAAAGTTTTAGGAAACTGAAAATAGCAGCAATATGCTGCATTATCCGAAAACGCAAGGATGCCCAAACTGATATAGGTTTGCTGCACCCTCACAAAGACAGTTAAAATGAAAGAACATAAATCACCGAAACATTTTATTTTTTTTCAATGAAAAGTGGAGTTGAAAGAATGAAAGTTAGTAAGGCTACAGAACGATAAAGTATCATGGCCTAACAAGATACATTCTAGCATTCTGAGGGGCATGAAAGAAGAAATTGCTGTCGCCCTAGAAATTGTATTTCAGAATTCTATTGAGTGTAGATGTGTGCCAGAGAACTGGAGAGTGCCCATGCAGTATTGATTTTTAAAATGGGAGCCAGACTGGATCTGGGTCATTACAGATCAGTTAGCTGAACATTTGGGTGGGGCAAATTTTAGGGTTTTTAATTAAAGATAAAATTACCTTCTATCTAGATAAAGAGAAAATAGAAATAGCGAACACAGACTTCAAAAGGCGTGATTGTACTTGACAAACATGAATTCTTTGGGATAGTAACAAACATGGTAAATACGGAAATTCAGTAGATGTAAAGTATTTGGACTTTAGGAAAGCCTTGGCAAGATTCCACACTAGAGAAGATTATGGTGTATGGAATTAAGGAACTTAGAAGGATAAAATCATCAACAGGAACAGTAATGTATTTTACAAGTACATCAATAAAATAGGAGTTGTTAAAAATGAGATGAGATTCATAAGAGAGGTCTGTCAATTTGTAGATGATCATCATAAAATGATATTTAATAAGCACTTTGCATCAATCTTTACACTGGAGAAGGATATCAGAGAGGGTGTGAATCCTGAAGAGGTTGAGATCGAGATGAGTAATATAATGTTGGATAAAAAGAAAATTTTAGGTGTGAGTTAAGCTGAAAAGGGCCCAATAGGTTCTATCTGAAGAACTGGAGGGAAGGAATTGCCAAAGCACTAGAAATTATTGGGCTGATTTTAACTGGGATTAGATTAGATTAGATTAGATTAGAGATACAGCACTGAAACAGGCCCTTCGGCCCACCGAGTCTGTGCCGACCATCAACCACCCATTTATACTAATCCTACACTAATCCCATATTCCTACCAAACATCCCCACCTGTCCCTATATTTCCCTACCACCTACCTATACTAGTGACAATTTATAATGGCCAATTTACCTACCAACCTGCAAGTCTTTTGGCTTGTGGGAGGAAACCGGAGCACCCGGAGAAAACCCACGCAGACACAGGGAGAACTTGCAAACTCCACACAGGCAGTACCCAGAATCGAACCCGGGTCCCTGGAGCTGTGAGGCTGCGGTGCTAACCACTGCGGGGGATATGTGGGCGTGAACCGTCCAGCGTCCCAGAGCCTGCTCTGAAATTGACTCCCCTCGATAGCTGGTGGGAATGATGTTGCCATTAGTGGCACAGGTCAAAGTTGGTGGATGTCAGGCCACTACCTGGAATCCAAGTAAACAGAATACAGCAAGGTCAGTAAGCATTGTTTGGGCTGGGGGTGGTGAGGGAGTGGTTTGTAATCAGGGAAGGGGAAGAAACTCAGGCAGGGAACGCACATAGTATCCTTGAGGGGCCAGAGAAAGCATTCTTGCTCTACCTGGCCCAATAATTTTAAAAAAGAGCTCCATTGGACTCGATCCTTGCTGTTGCCAACATTCATTGGTGCACCAGAGACTATATAGACAATGATTGAAATAGTGTACGTATTCCAATGATTTCACTGTGACGTGAATCATGGAACCATAGAACCATCGAAAAGTTATGGCACAAAAGGAGGCCATTCAGCCTGTCATGTCCGTGCCGGCCGAAAAAACTAGCTGCCCAATCTGATCCCACCTTCCAACACCTGGTCCGTAGCCTTGCAGCTTACAGCACTTCAGATGAAATTGCCATTTCATTTATCTGACACTCGCCTGATTAACAAAAAGAGCTAATGAGATTCCAAATTTTCTCACAATAGAATATAAAAGCCAAGTGGTATGGATGCCCTATAGAATACCTTAATAAATCTTAATTTGAGAACTGTGCACAGGCAGTATTGGGTCCACCTGATAGGAAGGAGGTTCTAAAAATCATAAAATGCAGATTCAATAGTATGAGAAAATACAAATACAAAGAAAGACTTAAATGATTGGAAACAAAATCAGAAAATGCTGGAAATATTCAGCAGGTCAGGCAGCATCTGTGGAAAGAGAAACAGAGTTAATGGGTTGGATTTTAGCTCTGGGAGGGACCCCAACGTCAGGCACATTTCTGGGTCCCGACCCTGCATTGTTTCAGCGCATGTTGCCTGTGCCAATTAGTGGCCGGGAGCACACTCGCCATCCAATTAAGGAGGGCGGGCAGGCTCCCGAGGCTGGAGGACCAGTAGAAACCCCTCCAGCTCTGAGAGATCAGCTGCCCCACCACCATAGGTGTGAGCTGCCGGTGCGTGTAGGAGAGATGGCACATCAAGATGGAGGTGCCCTCTGAAGACTTTTTAAAAAGGTGAGATTAACATTGGCCACAGCTGTCAGACTGAGACTGCGGAGGGGGATCCCTCCACATGGTAGTGGACACCTCACAATTGTAGCCACAGCAGGAGGGTAAGAAATGGTAGATGGAGAGTGCCACCCCCACCCCATCCCCGGTCTGTCGTCAGGATGGAGGCCCATCCATTCGGCATCGGCAGAGTGGCTTTAATAGGCCCTAAATACCTAATTGGCTCTTCGCTGCTTGCAAGCAGGTAGCAGTTTCACCCCTGAACCGACATGTTCCAAAACAGCCCGACAGCGGACACGTGCAGGCAAACCGGCATGCCGGCTGGTGGTGGGAAACTGTGGGCTCAGCCGCCTCCGGTCTAAACACCAGAGCAGTTTAATAACTCGGCCCCACATTTCAGGTCAATGACCTTTCATCCAGGAAAAGGTAGAAATGTAATGGGTTTTAAGCTAGTGAAAGAGGCGGTGGGGCAGGTGGGGTGCTTTGGAAAAAGATCAAAAGGAACAAAACATCAACTCTGTTTCTCTCTCCACAGACCTGCTTATTATTCCACCACTTTCTGTTTTTATTTCAGATTTCCAGCATCTGCAGTATTTTGCTTTTATTTTCAGTTATGATAAACAACTGGTTTAACCGTCCACTGTCAGATCTGGCTGGACTACATAAAGCAATATCAGGTCATGCTCTCCTCTCCCAAAACTGCCTCTTCCCTCCTTTCCACTAGCCCCAGCGCCAGCAACCTTAATAACAAGAAGAACCATTTTTAAAATTTAGTCAAAAATACAATGGGCTGAATTTTACCGACCCCCGACGTAGGGGGTTGTGGCGATGGGGGGTGGGGGTGCCGGGGGGGTGTAAAATGCCTCTGAGAGAGGCCCGCCACAGGCCTCAATGCCACGAAGGCCCGGCCCATACTGCTGGCAATAGTGAGGCCTTGTGGTGGCTCCCCACCCCCCCCCCCCCCCCACCTCTGCTCCTCGGCAACGGGAGCTGAATTTAAATATGTTAATACAAATTAACGAATTAATGACTTACCTGCTCATGCTGGGCGTCCTGCTCCGATATTGTGGTCGGTGGCCAGCAATCCCACGCTGTCGGATTTCTGACCAGTGATGTAAGGCATAACACTGGTGGGGAGGGAGGGAGCAGGTAATTTTCTCAGTGCGTGCTGGACGCTGTTGCCAGGGACGGACTGCTCGTCCCCTTCATGTCATCGGGAGGGGTGGGGGGGGGGAGTGGTGGTGTGGGGTGGTCCGGTCCGGTCCTGTCACGTAAATGAGCCGCTCTGTTTACTATCACGGTGGCTCCGCAGTGTAAAAGCCTGTGCGTGCGGGCCGCCATTTTTTACAGCGGCGGCGGCGGCAACATAAAATTCAGCCCAATATCTTAAGAGTCACATTGCTGTTACTCAAATGCCAATAATAATGAAAAACAAGGCAGAGACACATTTCAACAACATTTTAAAGGTTTCTACAAAAAAAATTCACTTGATTGATACTTTCTCATAAGTACAATGTTAATAAAAGCTTTTTAAAAATTGAAACAAGCCATTTAATTACCATCAAAATGGGTTTGATCGATCAAGGTTAGGAACCACACCTAAGTCCTTCGTGAACCCCATGCAGCTCCAGAGCCATGGGTTGCCGACCTCTGCACTAGCCCATCAGGCCAAACTTCCTCTAAGGTTCCCTCCCGCCTTGGCCCTAAACTCGCACCTTACTCTAGTTTCACTCCTATCTCATCACATATCCTCTCCAAGCTCATCTTGTCCATGAGATGCACCTCTTCATCCCTCAACCTTATTCCCATTAAATTACTGAGCACCCAACTTCCCATCAGCTCCACAAAAGCAAACTACTGTCGATGCTGGAAATCTGAAATAAAAGCAGAAAATGCTGGAATTGATCAGTGCCATCAACCTGAAACGAAGGGCTGAATTTTACCAGCCCCCCTATGTCAGGGGTCCTGGTGGGGGGGGCCCAGAAAATACTTCTGGGAGAGGCCCGCCATGGGCCTCGACGATGGGAAGGCCCTGCCACATTTTACTGGCAGCAGCGAGGCCTCGGGGCGGCCACCCCGCCCCTTGGCAGTGGAGCCTTGGCGGCGTGTGCTGTGCACTTTTTGAAGCTCGCTGCCAGACCTGCTAAGTATTTCCATTATTTTCCTTTTTTATTCCCTTCAGATCCCAGGTTAGCTGATATTGTTAACGGTTCTTTCTCTTCTCAGGTACTGTCCCCCCTCCTTCAAATTTCCCGTCACCACCCCTCTCCACAAAAGAACACTTGAATCCTCCGTCACGACAAATTACCACCCCATCTCCAACATCACATTTCTCCCCAAAGTCCGTGAACCTGTTGTCACCTCTCGAATCTATATCCAAGTTGACCAAACTCTATGGAAATGGCTCTTATCAAAGTCAGGAATGGCATCTTCTGTGACTGTAACATAGATAAACTTTCCCTACTTATTCTTCTCAACCTGTCCGCAGCCTTTGACACAGTTGGCCACACCACCCTCCTCCAATGCTTCGTCACTGTCATCCAGCTGGGTGTGACTGCATCCACCTGGTTCCATCCTTATCTGTCCAGTTGTAGCCACAGAATCACCTGCAATGGCTTCTCCTCCCACTCCTATACCAGTATCTCTGGTGCTCCCCAAGGATCTATTTTTGGCCCCTCCCTATTTCTTATCTACATGTTGCCCCTTGGGGTCATCATCCAAAAACACAGAATCAGTTTCCACATGTACATTGACGACACCCTGTTCTACCTCACCGCCACCTCTCTCGACCCCTCTAAATTTTCAGATTGCTTGTGTGACATCCAATATTGGATGAGCAGAAATTTCCTCCAACTAAGCATTGGGAAGACGGAAGTTATTGTCTTCAGTCCCTGCCACTCCTCTGTTCACTGATCTACATTGGCTCTGAGTTGAACAACGCCTCCAATTTGAAATTCCCATCCTTGTTTTCAAATCCCTCCATGGCCTCAGCCCTTCCTAACTCTGTAACGTCGTCCAGCCGTACAACCCTCAACATCTCTGTACTCCTCCAGTTCTGGCCTCTTGAGCATCTTCGATTTTAATTGCTCCACCATTAATGGCCATGCTTCAGCTCCCTGGACCCTAAACTCTGGAATTCCCTCCCTAAAACTCTCCTGCTCCCTACTTCTATTTCCTCCTTTAAGACACTCCATGAAATCTTACTCTTTGACCAAGTTTTTTTTTTGTCATCTGCCGCAATATCTCTTAATGTAGCTCAGTGTCAAATTTTGTTTGATATTTTTCCCCTGAAGCATCTTGGAATGTTTTACTTTCTTAAAGGCGCTATATGAATACAAGTTGTTGTTGAAGCAATGTACTTCATAATTTAATAAATTTAGAAATAATTTGTTAGTTGTTTGATGCTGAAATTTTATTATTTTTTGTATCAATTCATACCATCAAATTCCCAATACACTGATGTCAAGTAATGCATAACTCTCTCCAGGATGCTGGTTCCGAAGAAGGGTCACTGACCCGAAACGTTAACTCTGCTTCTCTTTCCACAGATGCTGCCAGACCTGCTGAGTGAATCCAGCATTTCTTGTTTTTGTTGCTGTTTCACTGTGCTTGAACTTTGTTTCATGTACAGTATAACTTCAGTTTGGTGTGCAGTCAGTCTCATTGCATTTCATCAGCTTAGTATTGATTCCTTTTAACGTTGGATGCTGCCTCTTATTCTCCTCGAGCATAAATTGATCACTGGAGGAATGGATCCCTACACACATGTGCAGTTAAGCATCTACAAAACTCTGCCCCTGCTTTTATAACAGAGCCTTATGAGGGGCCTGGGGGGGCATGTCAAGGCCCAGATAGATTTTAATTCCTGGGTTGCATTTTAATGTTCAGGCCCCAATTTCCATCCAAACTTGGCAGAAATCACTGCCTAGTCAGTGGGTGGGAGCACTAATTCAGGCCGGGAAGTTGTTAACGGGAACACACGGGAGTGGTCCCCAGCAGTCGGGTAAGTCGTGAGGGAGGGAAGGGGACATGTTCAGGAGCAGGGACGGGTGAATCCCAAGTGGAAGCATGGGGGACACAAGGTTTCCATGTGGGGCTCGAAGGAGCATTCTCCTGGTTCTCCTGATCCACAAGGAAAATAAACAAAAATACCTTACTGGGCATCTTCTAGTCCTGACTGCTGTTCTAAGCAGGTTTTGCCTAGCAGGGTAGCCATCTCTGCTCCCCATTCAGGCCTCCAGTTACAATAGCAGCTTGGGCTGTAAAGACTGTTTTGCTTCCTGAAATTTAGAATTGCAGGTGGTCAGATCGTGGTGGAAAAGGACTAAGTTTCCTACTCCATTTTAACTGTTCAAATAACCCCCTCTCTGCCAGCAAGTCGCAGACAGACTCAGTCTGCAGCAGAACTCAAGTCCTGCCAGCTATACTTTACACAGTAAAGCTATTGCTCTCAAACCAATGGTGTAGTAAGACATCAGACAAAGAAACAAGCCCTGTATATATCTTGCACAATAAGGAAGACATTTTGTGCTTGAGTTTCCATCAAGACTAGCCTGGAGGAATGTAAAATGCATGAAATTAGAACGAGAAATATCCTCTCAAATTATATTTCAAATCAACCTTCTGCTAAGTATTACTTGCCTGAGATTTCCGAGCATGATTTAAAAAAAACACTGAGCCTGAAAACAAATTTAAACAGGAAGCCAACTCCTCAGGCAGTTGGATTCAGAGAGCTGATGATTTATTCCTGTGTTGAGGAGAGTGTATAAAATGAATAGTGAAACCAAATTAAATAAATTGATTAACCATCAATCACAATCCATCCACGTATTAGAGCCAGGGCCCCAATTTAAGCAGGGCTAAGAGGGACGACAGTTTTTGAGAATCTGCAAGATTCTGATTAGCAGTAAATCAAATGTAATAAGAGCTCATTAAGTTTTACAGAACTGTAGCTAATGGCAAGATGAAACAAACAATTAAGTTGCAACTCGAGAATTAGGAAAAGGCAGACCAAAGTGGGCACCAGCCACATGGGCTCTTTCTTACCTATGGGCAAATAATTTAAAGAAGACCTTTCACAGTAAAAAATAAACCATCACAGTACTTCATTATTAATTGCTTGGTTTTGGAAGCTCATTTGGGATGATATTTACTGTAGTTGTGGAGATAAAGCAGAAATTGGCCTGAAGTAATAGTAATATAATCCATTCCCACTGATGGTTACAAAATACAAACACTATTATGTTTTAGTGATCGAGATAAGAAACAATTTACCTTCTTCCCTGTTGTTTGCATTCTACAATCTCTTACAGTACTTGAAAATCATGAAAAATATAATCCTACTGAATGAAAGAGCTCAAACACTCGATTTGGATAATTGACTTGTGTACTCCAATTGTGTTGTGCTTGCAGTGGAAGTAAAAGTATATTGACAGTAAGACAAAATTCAGGGACTTTGGAAATGCAGCAGCACAAGTGAAAAACGTTGGCCGGAATTTTACGCCCCCCCCCCCAAAGAGCGGGATGGTGGCGGGGGGTGGGGGTGGGTGGGGAGGCGTAAAATGAAGTGGGAGGTTCCCCCCTCCCCTTCCTGACCCGCTCCCACCTCCGCCACCACTTTATGTGGACGGCGGTGGTGAGAAATGGCCTGCCCACCCCAGACCAATCAAGGCCCTTAAGTGTCCAGTTAACGGCCACTTAAGGGCCCTCCACCCACTGCAACAGGGATTTTGCTGTTGGCAGGCAGGCGGCCCTGACCTGAGAAAAGCTGCCTGTAAAAAGTAGGCGGCCTTCTGACTGCCTGATGTGGGAGGTGGGAGGGGAGGGCGCCTCCTGATCGGGCACCATGTGCCCGACAGAGGGCTACCCTGATGTTTCAACCAGCCTTAATGCCCAGCACGCCCACCACCCCCGCCCGCCCCACCTCTCTAATCAACTCCCCTTGCCTCGCTGGGGCCAGACCAATCAGCCCAGACGAGGCCCCAAAAACTTAACTGTATTTCCTACTCTCCATCATTTTGATCATGAAGCTGGGCTGCAGTCCCAGCAGTGACCACCACTTCCGATAGCACTGCTGGGACTAAGAGCTGCCAGCCTACAGATTGGCTGACAACTCCATTCGGAAGGACTTCCTGCTTCAATGAGGTGGAAGTCCCGCCTCAGACCAATTAAGGGTCTGGTGATTCCCAGGCCTGGCGGAGGCGGGATTGCCATTGACTTTTTGGTCAGTGGGCAGCACCCGTCTGACAAGCGAGAAATTCCGGCCATCGTTCAAGGTCATGGTCTGAATTTTACCAGCCCTCTGATGTCTGGTGTTGTGGCAGTGGGGCCCAGAAAATTCTTCCAGGAAAGGCACCCACAACCCCCGACGTTGGAAGACCCCACTGCATTTTGCTGGCAGCGGCAAGGCCTCGGTGCAGCCCACACCCCCCCACCCCCTCCCCGCCGCTTGGTGGCAGTGTCTTCATTCCAATATGTTAATAAAGGTTAATGCATGCGACTAAACTTACTTTGTCCCTATGGCTGTCCCACACTGGTCGCATGACACTGGTCAGGAGGGGAGAGGAGTGAAATTTTCAGGGTGGAGGGAGCACAGAAAACTCTTTTGATTGGTGCGGGGAGGGGTTGATGATTAAAATGATTAAAGGCCGGGTTGGGGAGGTCGGCATCTGAATAAAAGTTTTTTGCTGGGGAATGGGCAATTTATGAATCGATTATTCCTTGGGGGTGTGGGTGACGGGAATGAAAATGTTAATAAATGTGCAACTTTAATTTTCAATGTTCGTTCCCTATAAAAATTCAAATGCTAATGAAGGGCTCGAAGCCCTTTAAAAATGGCGCTGGTGCCTGTGCGGCGGCACCGGACACCATTGCTGGGGCAGAGAAGCCGCCTCCTTTACATCATCGGGGGTGGTCACTCCATCCCCTCCATGCTGATGAGACGCCGCGCGTAAATTTGCAGCGGCTCCATGGTGCACGTCTCGTGCGTGTGCCGCACACTTTTTCAAGCTCGTCACTGAGAACGGCGGCGAGCTGATAAAATTCAGCCCCATGTATCCATGAAGCAGGTGTACTTGTAATTACTATTAGTCAGGATAGTAAGCATCTGAACATGGTAACCTGACAGTATGAATTAATAATAATGCAGATGTTGAAAGTTGCACTTCAGTTAATAATTATCATAATTTCAATGGCAATGTGTTAAACGCATCTTAATAGAGCAAACTTATTAAGACCTTATGCAATGTACCAGGTACCATTTTCCCTATCACTTTGTAAGAGATGACCCAGTTGAAATTTTCAAGATTCGGAAGGAAAATTACAATATTGGTCCAAGCCAATTATTCATTGTGGCAATATAAATTTAAAAAAAGTAACTTAAGAGCAGAAAAGAAGTCAGGGAAAGCTATAGAAGGGTACAGTTATTGATGAAGGATAAACACACAAATAAACCGATGCTTTCTTTTCAAATGCTGATGGACCTGCTGCATATTTTCAACATTTTCTGTTTTTAATCGCAAAATAAGTCACCAAACAAATTCATTAAAGCAGATAGCATACTTTTAATGTTTCCAGTTTTGAGGTGAATTTCAATCCTGTTCTGGCATCCCAAGTGTTAAAATCACCTTCAAGCCCCAAAATGTTTTTACACTATATTTTTGTGTTCTAACATTTGTAGGATCGAAACACTTCATTTGTTTTTTTTCCCCACATAATCCCTCTGATAGAGAATTGTGAAAAACTAATTAAGCATGGACAGAGCTAAACGCCCTTAATTTGTATTTGGATTTGTGATAACCACAATACACCAAGCTTATTAAAAGCATGCATATAACAGTAGAGTAAATTAAGATATTAGCTTCATTGAATATTCATGGTGCTGAACATTGCTAAAGAAAATGCCCCAACTTTTCTTTGCTATTTACCATTTATTTTTAAGGCTTGTGTCCTTCATGGTTAAGTTTAGTTGTTGAGAAGTGTAATTTAGAAACAACTCTTAGAAACAATGGGGTAGATGTTCGACTTGTTGCCTTGGTGTAAATCTGGCACTGTGAATTGGCAGTCCATTATATAATCCACCTGAGCAGTTTCCATAATGGGCTATCAATCCACAGAATCAATATTCTACACAGTGGCAAGTTGAAAGTCGATCCCAATATGTGTAAGGTATTTTTTGAAAGAGTTGGGATTTTGGGATATGGTGAACAAGATGAATGAAAAACATGCAGGCTTGCTGCATTAAATGGCTCTTTCTTGTTCCCCAAACTTCTATGCGATTTTCTTTATAGTGAGGGCACTGTTATTATGTTAAAGAATACAACCTTTGGACTGAAAGGCACAATTTTATGCTGGAAATTTGAAATAAACAGAAAATGCGGGAAATACACAGCAAGTTTTGGTGTCAATCAATCCTTCCCTTTCAGATGCTGGGAAAGTCTAGAGCTTCTGTTTGTACTCAAGCTTGTCAATTGTTGGATTATGTTAGGCATAGCCAATTAAATTACTGTTTGGCTAAAATATGCAAAGCTGAAGATTCTGGCACCATTGCGATGAATCATGGTGTGACCCTTTCAACCAAACCAACTTCAGTCATTTTGCACAAACACTTTTAATTTGCAAATTACAGCAAAAAGAAAAACACGCTGAAGCATTCACAGTAAACACAAAGAGAGAAAATAAAGCTCCCTGTCTAAATTTGTCAGCATTTTCACAGTAATGTCATTACATTCATAAACTATCCTGGTATAAAGATGGAATCAAAGGCCTCATACTGTTAATAGGTGTTAACCATTCATTAATTCACCCCCTCCGCACCGCACCCGCCCCCCCACCCACCCCCATCGACAAATATAAAAAAGTCTGAAGATATTTTCACCCTTGGTGAAGTGTGAGGCAGGGGCCAGCACTTACAACTTCTTTATGCATTACCATAAAAATCTGCATTGAAAATCCTGCATTATTAATATACAGGCCTTCATTTCTGCTGTCATTTTTCAGTTTGACATTTTGTTTAAACAATTACAAGACCTGGAAGTCTTATCTCAGTATTATGCTTCCCATGTACACTAATGATTATTTTAGAAAGAAAAATCTTGTCATTAGCTGTAAGAGAATAAATCAAAGTGAAATATTTCAGTCTTGGATTAAATTTACAGCATAAGGGTTCAAAATCAATGCAATTAGAATTTGTAGGGATTCAGAAATTATTGTTGTAGTTCCTGTAATTTCCAGTGCTGTGTGTGAATGTTAAAGGCCGCAACATTTGGCTCCAAAGCATCAGGTTTTTCAGCACTATGAGTGCCGTTTTGCCTCCAAAATGGCATCCGTGGCAAGTGTGCACAGTTCTGCTGCTAACCATGCCGGATGCCATTTTGCTGAGGGTGTTAGCGTGCACGCAGGGAGCGTCTGCTGGAAGTATGCAGAGTAGGCAGATTGTGGCTTCAATCAGTGTGGAATGCTGATTTGACACCAGCACTGCCATTTTGGAGCCCAACGCTCCAGCTAACATTGTTTTTAAACATACGCATCTGAACACGTGTTCAGCAACAGGAAAGACACCCCTCACCTGCACTATTTATCATCAACTACTTTCGGGTTATTTGCTGATTGATTTCTACTGGCTCTTACTGCAATTGTAGAAGTGTTTGGTGGTTTCCAGAGTTGTTTAAACATTGCTGAAGTCGACAGGAAGCGGCGTGCCATCTGCTGTCAGAGTGTGTCCTGACATCAAGGATTCTGCACAAATCACTTGATCCCCGATATGGCTCCAGTAGTGTACATTCCCCCTGGCCTGCAACATGACAGGGAGAAGGAGCAAAGGTGATACAGAGAAGGAGAAGCAGCTGGACGTGGAAGAAAGAGGAGGAGATGGAAAAGGGCTCTCAGAAGAAGGCCATATCCACCCAGGGTGTTCAGGGAGCAATTTTACTGAATGTCTGACGTAAGCCCTTGAAACAGGTTTAGTTCAATGAAATGGACCAGGTAGTCACTCATTGTTTGTAAATCTGCTGTATTAGTTGTGGTGCACTGACAGGCTGCACTTTTGTTAGGGCAGAAGGACTTAGAGATTTCAAGACAGGTGGAGGAAGTCATGGAGGGGAGAAGCACTCGCTCAGCCCCCCGTTTTTCAGATACATCACTATAGGTCTTCCTTCAGGTGGTTGAGGAGGGTCGTGAGATCCTGTTCAACCCAGACGGTAGAAGGCGACTGACCAAAGTGACAAAGAGGGCCTGGCTGGAGGTCGCGGAGGAGGTCAGCAGCCGTGGCGTCGTTAAGCGCGCATGGATACAGTGCCGCAAGCGCCTCAATGACCTGCTTCGCTCTGCCCGAGTAAGGGGCATTCCTCATTCATCTAATCATTATTTTGTCAAGGGAGGGTGTATTTGTATTCATGATACAATGTGGAACCCCTGTGTGATCATTGCCTGGCTGCCTCCTTGCATTGGGATGCAAGATGGGCATATGTGAGATGAACGTTAAGGAGGGATTGATGAGGGCACGATCAGCAATGGCACAGCAGTTAAAATACACATCAACCTATTTGGGAGATTGCGTGACATGCCCACAAAAATATTTGAACTAACTTTTTTTCTTTAATTAGGAAAAGAGGGCACACAACGCCCAAGAGAGGTCCCGGACAGGTGGTGGCACTGTATTCCTCAGTCGAATGGATGATTGATGATAGCAGGGGAGGAAGGAGGACGAACCATAGCAGATGGCGTGGCCGGTGGACATGGCCATGAGAGTGAGTGATCCGGAAAGTGGTGTATTAATGCTTTACGGGGGTAGGGGGCAGGGCGGGGGAGTGTTGGTGGGCCAATACTGTGATGATTGACTAATGAACTTAATTTTGCCCTCAAATGTCACATCAAACTGACGTGACCATAATGGATTCAAATACATGAGCTCAACTCTGGCTTTCTGATCAAACTGATCAATATGATTTTCCCAGCAGGTGACCAACAGCATGGAACAGGAAGCGTCTCCGTTGTACTGCCATCCACCTCTCAGATTGAGGAGGGCACCTCAGAGGGCGCACCGTCACATCCTCGTGACGCACCAAGCACCAGCGCAGATACAGACACCTTGGTTGGGATTTGCGTGTCCGTGGATTCGATTTCACATCCAGGTGTCAGCACAGCACAGGTGCCAGGCCAGCCACCGGAGGCAGAATCGGCCGATGTCTCACACAGTCGGAGGAGTGTGGGAGGCCAGGCCAGTGCAGAGCAGCAAGCTGATGACATGCCTTTGAGAACATCCATTCGGCGGGAGATGTTGCAGGTGCAGCAAGCGGTCCTTGAAAATCTGGCGGAGTTGCCTGAGACACTGAGCGCAATTAATCAAACTCTGGCTACATCCATCCAGAATATGAGTTCTGCTCACTCTCAGGCAATTGAACATCTGGCTTCCCCCATTGACAGACTGGCGGCTGCAGTGGAGGGGCCAGTTCTGGATGCACTTCGTGACGTCAGATCAATTGTGGCCATCTGGACCAGAGCATCAGAGAGCAGAATCTGATGCGCTGGCGCCAGGTCGAGGCCGCTCATCCCTCTGTCACCACTGAGGATCGTCTGAACCTCACGAGGGCACAGGGGTAGCAGATCGCATATGGGAGCTCCTCTCAGGGCACCTCTGATGCATCCTCCAGCTCCTTGCTCCCTCTGCCAGGGACATGTGATCTGCGAAATCCCAGGGTGTTACAGGGTACTCATGAGATTTCTCAGGAGAACCCTGAGATGCCGGGGCCCTCACGGCCGCGAGCAAGCAAAGGACGTCTGCCAAAATCATCACAAGCAGGGCGGCAAATAGTTCAGCCACCTGCCTCTGGTGTGTCTGGTGGCGAGGGATCATGCATCCGAAAGAGCACTTGGAAAAGAATTAAGAGGTCACTTTATCATCACTACTAGTTCACAGGGTGAATTGAAAGGTTTTTTATTTGAATGTGCTACAAAATATTGTAATAAATCGGGTTATCTGAGATTTTGTCATGACTTTCCTCAAGTCAAATCCAACATCATTGCTCAACAAAAGTAGTTCAACATGTGCGATCTCACACTTGGGTTGCGTTCCTCATGATGTGAAGGATTGCATCGTCACATTCTCTCTCCCTGTGAAGGTGAGTGAATTTGCCCTTTCAGAGCCTCACAATTAGTCTTGTCATACAGTAATCCCAATTGTGCGAAAATTTACACACTCTCAATGGAAATGTCTGCCCATTAAAGACTCCCTGGTCTCTCGAGCAGTTAGAGCCAAATTACATTCAGCTTGCTCTCCATGACCATGAAGTGAGTGATGTCCAGCTTCATCATCAGAAACATCATCGTCACCTGATGACACATCGTGCTGACATTGATCCTCCTCCAGTGCCTCTCCATTTTCAATCGCCAGGTTATGCAAGGCACAGCAGACGACAATTATTCTTGAAACCCTTGGAGGTGCGTACTGCAGTGCTCCACCTGAGCGGTCAAGACACCTAAACCTCATCTTAAGCAGACCTATAATTTGTTCGATGGTCACTCTGTTGGCCACATGTCTCTCATTGTATCGTTCCTCCGCATGACCCCTTGGATTCCTCACTGGTGTCATGAGCCATGTCTTCAGAGGATAACCCCTGTCGCCAAATATCCATCCCTCCATTCCGTCTGGAGGGCTGAAAAGTGCAGGTACCTGGGAGTTTCAGAGAATGCAGGCATCATGACAACATCCAGGGTAACGTGCACACACCTGCATGATTCTCTTACGTTGATCACAGACGAGCTGAACGTTCATTGAATGGTATCCTTTGCGGTTAATGAATGCCTCCGACTGGAACTCTAAGGGTACAGTCGATCACACCCTGTACCATTGGAAACCCAGATATAGTGCTGAAGCCTCTGGCTCTCTCAGCCTGGCTAGTGTTGTCTGTCTTGAACATGATGAAATGGTTAGCATGTTGGAACAATGCATCAGTCACAACCTTGATGCAGTGGTGCGCTGCTGCTTGTGAGACTTCGCACAAGTCTGCCGCTAAGGCTTGGAATGAGCCAGACACATAGAAGTTAAGAGACATTGTAACCTTTAGAGTGACCAGCATTGGATGGCCTCCGATACAGTTTGAGGAAGCATCCACTGCCAGCATCTCACAAAGAGATGTGACAGTCTCCCGTGACAGCCACAGTCTTCTTCTGCACTGGCGCTCTGACAGCTGCAGGCAGCTCAGAAGCGACCGGTATGCCCTTCCTGCTGGGTGTCACCTGACATGTGCTCGCTCCCGGGCGACTCTGCCACCTGCTCTCCCTCCCACATCACGATGGTGCACTGGGTCAGCTTGTTGCACGTTCCCCTGCCCATTTGTCCTTCTGTCCCTCATAGGGCAAGGTCCTCCTCATCTGATGATCCACCTCCAGATTGAACAATTCCCATTGCTGTACTACTCACCAGATGCTCTGACCACAGGTATTAGCTTCCAGCAGTTAGGACTGACTCACGAGATCCCCTTCCTTTCACCACATAAATCAAAGTTGATGGGTCCCCATCAGCAGTGCAGAACATTCAGATGAATCCTTTAGCACTAGTTGCAAGTCACACACCTTGTCAGGATATACAAATAGCATTAGAATTATTTCAGAGTAAAATTGAAAATTGTACTTCCAACTCCCTCCTGAATCAATGCCTGCCGCCCTTATGAACCTGCCGGCTGGCCGACACGTCCCACGAGACAATTTGCGGACATTAAATCAGACCTCAGACGTAAAATTGTAGTCAATTGCTTTCTAAACGACCTCAATTCCCTTTCAATTACTTGTAGTCATGCAGCAAGTGCAAACTCGCTCACGCCTGACTTCCGACTTGGGTAAAATGAGGTCTGCACGTAATGACGCCGGGGACACGGCCCGACTTCATCGCGCTTCATTTTATAATCCGGCGCCACCGAAGAGACACGCTTAATGCTGGTAAAATTCCGGCCTACGTTTCAGATCTATGACCTTTCATTAGAACTGACAAAGGTTGGAAATGTAATCGATTTTAAGCTAGTAAAGCAGGGGTAGGGGGAAGAGAACAACAGGGAAGGTGTGTGATCGGACAGACATGAGGCGAGATAAAATGACAAAAATTCCATGGGGCAAAGGCAAAGGGAGGGCTAATGGTATGGTGAGAGATAAAGCATTAGTCCAGAGAGAGTGTTAATGACAGAATAATGAACAACTCTGTCCAAAAGCAAAAACATGAAAAACCAAGTTTAAAGCAGGCACATGGTTAAAAAAAAATAAAATAAAATATAATAAAAAAAAGTCCAGTCATGCTCTGAAATTATTGAACTCAATGTTGAGTCCGGAAGGCTGTAGAGTGCCTAATCGGAAAATGACATGCTGTTCCTCGAGCTTGCGTTAATGTTCACTGGAACACTGCAGGAGACCAAGGACAGAAATGTGGGCATACAAGCAGGATGGTGAATTGAAATGGCTAGCAACCAGCCTCTTCTGCCAGTTTTGTGTTGATGTCCATCTGAAACTTCTTCATATTGGCACAAAAGTGGCTGTGTGCCTGCATACTCAAAGACGATCAACTATGAAGCGTTACTGAGTTTGAAGTTATAGGATTAAATTTTTACTGATTCAAAACCTACCCACTGACACAGAGTTAAAATTGGGCCCATAATCTCCAAGTATTCATCTTTCATGTTGGAACATGTCAGCCTTGCATCTCCAGTTTAACCGCAAAGGATTGATGTTACGGTTCTCAACTGCCAGCTGAAACAGTGGGTACTGCAGCTAAAGAATACAATTGAGATACTAAAATTCAAACTAGATATCTTACATTTGTCTTAGGTTAAAAACAATTAAATGCACTATTATTTAAATAGTTTAGGAATGGGAATTGAAGATATTTCTTGCAATGTGCTCAGTTTGCAGTTTCACTTTAAAGCATTACTCCAAAAAGATATATTTCAATAACTTGGCCCATTGATGCTTGAAATATAAATGTATTTTAAAATTGCTAATTTATCAAGAATTGAGTGTTTTGAAGGACTCAAAGTCAGTGTTAAAGAAATTTACGAATAGTTTTTTTAGTATTAGAAAAGCAAAAATGTCACAAAGCAACAAATTTAAACTGGCTTCATATGCAAAACATCATTGCACCTTTCTTTTAAAATTTGTTTATGGGATGTAGGCATCGCTGGCAAAGCCAGTATTTATTTCCCATCCCTAATTGCCCTTGAGAAGGTGGTGGTGAACCGTCTTCTTGAACTACTGCAGCCCGTGTGATGAAGGTACTCCCATATTGCTGTTAGGAATTATCAGGATTTTGACCAGGCGACAGTGAAGGAACGGCGACATATTGCCAAGTCAGGATAATGTGTGACTTGAAGGGGAACTTGCAGGTGGTGGTATTGCCATGTGCCTGCTGCCCTTGATCTTCTAGGTGTCAGAGGTTACAGATTTAGAAAGAGCTGTCGCAGGAGCCTTGGCGAGTTGCTGCAGCGTAGCTTGTATATGGTACACACCGCAACCACATTTGCACCAGTGGTGGAAGGAATGAATGTTGAAGGTGGTGGATGGGCTGCTTTGTCCTGGATGGTGTTGAGCTTCTTTAACGTTGTTGGTTACATTTCCACTTTAGTTTCTGCTATTAGGATTTTCAAGGGGGCCTCCTTGGTAAAACTGTGAATGTCGCAAAATGAGGAAACTTTCTTCTACTTTCATATTTTATCACATGATGGTAAAGTGTACACTATGGAATCTTATCCCATTTAAAACTGATCAATTCATGCGTGTTCAAAAATGATTCTCTTCATCTTATCCATAGAATAAACTGTATATTCACCAACTTGCCATCAATTGTGCTTTTTTTTCTGCTCATTGATCATTGCTTGTAACAATTACTAAAAAGCTGAGCAGCAGGGCTCCTACAAGAATATGACGTTTTCCACATTTAAAGCACTATCAGCAATCATAGACCCAAGATTCTGCACAGCCTTATAAGAAGACAGAGGTGTGGTAGGGTAGGACTTCTGTCCATTGGTTGGTCAGGCTGTTGGCGTCATTCAAAATTGGGCAGATAGGGTTATTTGCGTTTTTGGCGAAGTTGGTTCACACTTGTAGAGATACAGCAGAGGCACACTCCCACTCCAACAGAAAGAGTCAAGACCCATTAAATGCGAAGGAAATATTGTAATGATTATGTTAGTGGTACTTTTATGATCCCCGAGGACTGCCAACAAATGAAAGAATTGAATCCCCCGTCTAACCACAATTTAGAAATCCAAAAACCGAATTGACAAGATTTCACTCTTATAAATTTTACTTTAACATTCAAACCCAAATTAACATAAATTATATATGAACTAACAGTTAAATCATGATCGATGTATATATCTTAAAGGTTATACGTTGATTAGCACATGCATCGAGGCATGTCCTTACAATTCGCTGATTAGTTTCACAGCACAAAAATCTCAGATATTCCTTAGGTAGTTTTTCCAGTCTGGTCCTCCAGGATGCAAATATGTAAGTAATGATGTCCTGTCAATAGCGAGTGATGCAATCTTCCCTTTAATGGTGCAGTCTTCTTGCCACTTGAACTAATGTTGCCTTGTCCACTACCGTCCTGAAGGCATGGCTCCACCGATAACTTACAATCGCTGAAGGCAACGGTAGCAACTCTTATTTTTCAAAGGTCAACTACCAGTAAACAGGTTCCAATTCAAAGAGCCTGTCCTTTTAAAATCAACAGCTCCCAGCTTTTTCCAGTTCAGCAGCCCTAGGGGACTCTTTTAAAACCAATCAACATCCAGCTCTGCCACGGGTTTCTAGTTGAAACCATACAGCCTTTCTCCTGTCTTAACACACTCTCTGGTGTCTTCTTGACAAACTCACAAAGCTTTTCCTTTTATGGTTTAACATCCTGTACAGCTTCTTGGCAAACTGAAACAGGGCGGCACAGTGGCGCAGTGGTTAGCACCGCAGCCTCACAGCTCCAGCGACCCAGGTTCAATTCTGGGTACTGCCTGTGTGGAGTTTGCAAGTTCTCCCTGTGTCTGCGTGGGTTTCCTCCGGGTGCTCCGGTTTCCTCCCACAGCCAAAAGACTTGCAGGTTGATAGGTGAATTGGCCATTATAAATTGCCACTAGTATAGGTAGGTGGTATAGGAATATAGGGACAGGTGAGGATGTGGTAGGAATATGGGATTAGTGTAGGATTAGTATAAATGGGTGGTTAATGGTCGGCACAAACTTGGTGGGCCGAAGGGCCTGTTTCAGTGCTGTAATCTCTAAACCTAAACCTAAACCTAAAAACTGCCAGTCACATGAATCCGGTTAAAAAAAACTTTGTTTTTTCCTTATTCACAAGACTGTTTGTTTATGTAACCTTGGTTTAACTTGGAAATCCCCAGCTTCAAATCAGGGACCATGTCTCAAACACAGACACAAGTTGTACAGAATTCAGTTTACACTTGACGGATGGAATTTTATGTTGGGTGTATGACCCTTCCCACCAGCCAAAAAGTCAGGGGCCCCCCTGAGGCAGGATGTCCCACCTCCAAGAGCTACCAGCCAATCAGCTGGCCAGCAGCTCTCAGTCCCAGCAGCGCTACCGGAGCAGTGACCACTGCTGGGACTGCAGCCAGGGAGTGGAGCAAGAGGAATGCGTGCCCCGGATAAAAGGTACATTTGCGGGGCCTCACCAGGGACAGTCAACTGGGCCCCAGTGAGGCAAGGGAGGAGTCAGTTGGGGGGGGGGGGGGGGGTGGTGCTGTGGGGGGGATTGTATTTCAGTGGGGGCAGTTGGGCCATTGTGGGGGGGGGGGATCCTCCTTGGGGCACAGGTTTCTCTGTGCAGCCTCCTGAGGGGGGTGCCTGAACTGCCCACTAGCCTCTGGTAAAATACCAGCAGCAGTGGGAGGAGACCCTTAATTGGCAGTTAATTGGCCTAGGGCGGGCAGGCCATTTCTCGCTGTTGTGCCCCTCAGAAAATTGCAGCGGGGGCGGGAAGGTGACAGGAATGGCACCTCCCCAAACACCCCCCACCCCCGCAACCTGGCTTCCCACTCAATTTTACAACCTCCCCCCCCCCCCCCCCACCTCTGACTCACTCCTGCGGGGGGTGGGCGGGGGGGTCGTCAAATTCTGGCCCAAGATTCTATAACAGGTACCAATAATCTGGAAAGTATATATGAGTTCATATCCCACCATGGCAGTTTGAGATTTGAATTTAGTTCAAAAATTCTTGGAATATTAAACTGGTATCAGTCAAAGTGGCAATAAGCATATTAGATTGTTGTAAAAAAAACCCAAACTGATTCGCTAATTTCAGTTAGGGAAGGAAACTTTACTTGCATTCCCAGTCTGGCCTAAATGTAACACCAATCTCACATCAATGTGTTTGACTCTTAACTGTCATCTGAGGTTGCCAAGCAAGCCAATTAGTTATATTAAAGTGTTAACTCTGGTTCAAGGAGGCCCATCACCAATTTCTTAGAGCAACTAGATATGGGGGATAAACCTTGTTCTTGTTAGTGATGTCAATGTCCTGTGAATGAATAATAAAAAAAGGAAAACAGCAGACAGATTTTTTAGGAAATTCCAGTGGGATCAATTACATTTCTTCTCTGTATCCTTTTTTTGGGCTCCCAACAGATGTAGCTGGTGATCTGGGCAGAATTCCAAGAATAAACTGGAAATGCTCCAAGACATGCCATCAAAGTTGGTGGTCGACATAATGATGTGAGCAGTGTGGGAGCTGAAAAGCACCCATCCTTTCTAGACAATATATAGTCATTTCTAAATTAGGGTTTCACCCCAATTTGCAGGCCCCCTTCCTCACTGGATCACACCACAATTCTGCTGTGCTCAGCCCCCAGAATCACGGCACCGGTGTACTTACTTCTCAGAACTCTGTACTTATTTTTTAAGTTCTTGAATGTGACTGGCAACGCATTCATAATAAAATATGTGATTTAGTTAAAACTCTACCAGTCACTCATAAAATCCTAGTATACACAATACCCAACTATGCATTGGTATTCATTAATCAATAAACACGTTGACAAAGAACGCATTTCTAATTTCTATAAATGAAAAAAATAAAAATATCATGGAAGTATTTAACAACAAAACAACGGGCTGAATTTTACAGACCCCCAACATTGGGGGTCGTGGCAGGTGGCCAGAAAATGCCTCCGGGAGAGGCCCACCACAGACTTCGATGCCAGGAAGGCCCGGCCCCATATTGCCGGCGGCGGCGAGGTCTTGTGGAGGCCCCCTGCCATTCGGCGACGGGAGCCCTATTTAAATATGTAAATTAATTTAAATAAATGAATGAATTACCGTCGCCGAACCGCGGGGGTTAAACTCATCTCATTGGTGTAGGGGATGATGGGAAGGGTTACAGTGCACTGGTTATGAACTTTGGGCGAGGATGAAAGGTCATGTGCACAAGATAAGTATTTTGGAGGGAAGAGGGCAAGGCATAATTTCTATGGTTATTGGGGGGGTGCGAGAGGATCAAGGTCAATTTATTTAGCTTTTTAAAAATCAAACTAGCTTTAAATATTTAAATTGAAATGGAGGGCGCGAAGCTCTTTAAAAATGGCATCAGCTCCTGCGCAAAGGCGGCTGACCCAGTTGCCGGGGACGGACAGCCCACCCACTCCATGTCATCGGGATTGGCGGTCGGCCCCGGCTATTTAAATGAGCCACCTCACTTTATATCGCGGCAGCTCCGCAATGTGCAGCCCGTGCAGGCGGACCGCCACTGTTTACGTCTGCCACCGATTACGACGGCAGAAATATAAATTTCGGCGCAACATTTTTTTGAAAGGTCTCCTTTTTAAGGAACAAAATGAGAACTTTGAGCCGAATGGCCTCCTTCTATGCTATAAATGTAAATGACTCTAAAAATTACATTTTATTTGGAGGTTAGTTAATTGTAGCTGATGTAACTGTACAGAAGGCAGGATTCCTTTTTTATAATGATTTAAGAGGATAATTTGAGACTAAGTGGGGATAAATTGATTCACACACTACATGCACCATAACAGGCTGCCATTAGGACCCCCCAGAAATTGATCCTCAGACCTCATCTTAATATTCAGATAAGTTGTCATCTGCTGTGCCTGAAGAACCTGTCCATGTCACAGGAGTCTGTGCTCTACGGGCTGTTCCCAGGGACGCAAACCGAGGCAAACATCAACTGCTGCTGGAGGACTATCAATTCGGTGAAAGACGCACTTTGGTCTGCCCGAAACTTGCTGGTCTTCCAGCGCAAAGAGTTGTCCACCACCGAATGTTGCAGACTGGCACATTCCAAGGTCCAGGACTACGTGCTGAGGGACGCACTAAAGCTTGGGGCAGCCGCAGCAAAGGCTCAATGGGGAAAGACCACAGTGTAAGGTCCCCCCACCAAGCTGAACTGAGGGGCTGGATCCATGGGAAACCCCTCGAACAGTATCGGGAAAATTTTGTGTGCTGTAAATGTAAAAATGTATATGGCATGACAATGAAATGGAGGAGTTGTGAGTCAACTCATAATAGTATAGAAGGAAACTGATCACCTTTGCACTGTTTGTATTTTTTGACTTGATGCTGTTTTAAATTGTTTGGGAATGTAATTTTAACAGATTTTTATGAATAAAGTATATTTTGGAAATAAAAAAAAAACCTGTCCATGTCGAGGGATCCAATTTTGGGTGCCTGTCTTGCTAGCAGTAGTTCTCAGGGTGCTGTAGAGTCCCTCCTGGCTCCAGATCAAACTTTAAAAAACACATTTACATTTTTGGTGGCAGCGACCTGCTAGAGCTGCAATGGCTTCCCTTCCTACTACTGCATCATTATCTTTAGTACCTTCCAACGTTTCATCCTTGGCCCCCTCCTATTTCTCATCATCATACTGCCACTTAGCAACAATCCACCAAAACTGCACCATTAGTTTCTACCCGTACACTGGCGACACCCAGCTCTACCTCACCACCACCTCTCTCGACCTCTCCAGTGTCTTTAAATTATCAGACTGTTTGTCCAATATCCAGTAGTGGATGAGCAGAAATTTCCTCCAACTAAATATTGGAAAGGTAGCAGCCATTATCTTCAGTCCCCATCACATTTGCTAGCATTTGTTGCCCATCCCTAATTGGCCTTGAACTAAGTGGCTTGATAGGCCATTTCAGAGGGCATTTAAGAGTCAACCACATTGCTGTGGGTCTGGAGTCACATCTAGGCCAGACCAGGTAAGGACAGCAGTTTTCCTTCCCTAAAGGACATGAGTGAACCTGATGGTTTTTTTACAAGAATCGACAATGGTTTCATTGTCACCATTAGACTAGCTTTTAATTACAGATTTTTTTTATTAATTGAACTCAAATTTCACCATCTACCATTATGGAATTCAAACCCATGTCCCCAGAGCTTTAGCTGAGCCTCAGGATTGCTCGTCCAGTGACATTACCATTACGCCACCACCACCAGAATTACATTGATTGTCTCTATCAAACCACTATTTTAAATTTGAATTATAATTTTTCATTATTCGACAACTTAAATATATATCCTGTATTATTAGTTATCATGCGATCAGACATAGCTCCAGGATGGCCTCCTAAATTTTGATTTTAAGTCTAATTATGTATTTCAGTCCAGCTGTAAAGGCCAATATTGCTTTCAATCGCAGTGTCTGAAACAGCTGCACTTTCACTCCACATTTGCAAATGTTTCCAATCAGTAATGATTCACAGAGCTAATATGTAGGCCTGTGAGTCCTATATTATTTACTATACTTTCAGTATAGGGAGAATATTCTCCCTCAAGTGATGTAAAAGTTGACTTGCATAACTATGGTGCAGAATAAAGGACCCGACAGACTAATTAGAGTAAAATAAAAATTGAACGCATTTTATAAATTAATACATTTGTTTTTTTTTTAATATGTGCTCTATGTAGACTATACCATGGGTAACTATGATTGTTTTGTTATCCATTGAGTTTTTGTTCTGGATGTAATTCAGTTCATTTATTTTTAACATTATTTATATGCCAGTCGGACAAGAAGGTCAGGGCAGGTAGTGCAGGAGTCCCCGGAGGTTATCCCACTTTCTAACCGATATTCAGTTCTGCGTACCGATCGGAAGGAGGGTTCCTCTGTAGAGTGCAGTGAGGGTCATGACTGGAACATCATGAGTGACTCAGCTGTGCTGGGAGGGAGGAAAATGGCAAGAGAGCAATCGTGGTAGGGGATTCTATGGTTAGAGGAACAGATAGGCATTTTTGTGGTCGCAGACGTGATTCCAGGATGGTATGTTGCCTCCCTGGTGCAAGGATCATGGCTATCACCGAGCGGCTACAGAGCATTCTGTAGGGCAAGGGTACAGAGCTGGAGATCGTGGTCCACATTGGTACCAACGATATAGCAAGAAACAGGAATAGGGTCCTGCAGGCTGAGGTTAGGGAGTTGGGAAAGAGATTAGCAAGCAGGACAACAAGGGTAATAATCTCCAGATTACTCCCAAGGCCACGTGCTAGTGAGTTTAGTAATAGGAAAATACACCAGATGAATACGTGGCTGGAAAGATGGTGCAGGAGGTAGGGCTTCAGATTTCTGGGGCACTGGGACCGGTTCTGGGGTAGGTGGGACCTGTGTAAGCCGGATGATCTGCACTTGAACAGGACTGGGACAAATATCCTTGCAGAAAGGTTTGCTAGTGCTGTTGGGGATGGTTTAAACTAGATTGGCAGGGGGATGAGAACCTGAGCGTAGTTTTAGATAGGACAATTTCAGGGCAGAGAACAGGACGCAGAAAATTAGCAAAATTGGTGAGTGACTCGAAAAGACAGAAGAAGAAAAGGTTAAAAATGTGCAACACAGGAATTTGGCAGTGTTAAAGGGTATTTATTTAAATGCAAGGAGTATAGTAAATAAAG
The DNA here is from genome assembly GCF_036365525.1 of Heterodontus francisci. Lineage (NCBI taxonomy): Eukaryota > Metazoa > Chordata > Chondrichthyes > Heterodontiformes > Heterodontidae > Heterodontus > Heterodontus francisci. The sequence goes on from NC_090394.1 coordinate 48,443,348, forward strand.
CAGATGAGTTGAGATCACAGATAGACGCATGGCAAGACGATATCATTGCTATAATGAAAACTTGGCACAAGGAGGAGTAAGAATGGCAGCTCAACATCCTGGATATGTGGTTTCAGGCATGATAGAGAGAGAGATAAAAAAGGAGGAGGTGTAGCATTATTAGTTAAGGAGGACTGATGAGGGTAGTGCAGTGGATGTGGTTTACATAGATTTTAGTAAGGCATTTGACAAGGTCCCCCGCATGACAGGTTGCAGGTTGGATCCAGAATTGGCTCAGTGACAGGAAACAAAGGGTAGTAGTCGATGGATGTTTTTGTGAATGGAATGCGGTTTCCAGTGGTGTTCCACAGAGCTCAGTGTTTGGTCCCTTGTTTTTTGTGGTATATATTAATGAGTTGGACTTAAATGTGGGAGGCATGATTGGGAAATTTGCTGATGACACAAAAATTGGCCGTGTAGTAATCGTGAGGAGGAGAGTCGTGGACTCCAGAATGATATCAATGGTTTGGTTGAGTGGGCGGAAAAGTAGCAAATGGAATTCAATCCTGAGAAGTGTGAGGTGATGCATTTGGGGAGGGCAAATAAAGTGAGGGAATATACAATAAACGGGAGGATATTGAGAGGTGAAGAAGAAGTGAGAGACCTTTGAGTGCATGTCCATAGGCCCCTGAAAGTGACAGGACAGATAGATAGAGTGGTGAAGAAGGTATATGGCTTGCTTTTCTTTATTGGCCAAGGTATAGAGTACGTAGGGTCATAGAGTTATATAGCACAGAAACAGGCCTTTCGGCCCATCGTGTCTGTGCCGGCCATCAAGCACCTATCTATTCTAATCCCATTTTCCAGCACTTGGCCCATAGCCTTGTATGCTATGGCTTTTCAAGTGCTCATCTAAGTACTTCTTAAATGTTGTGAGGGTTCCTGCTTCTACCATCCCTTCAGGCAGTGTGTTCCATATTCCAACCACCCTCTGGTGAAAAAATTTTTCCTCAAATCTACCCTAAACCTCCTGCCCCTTACCTTAAATCTATGCCCCCTGGTTATTGACACCTCTGCTAAGGGAAAACATTTCTTCCTATCTACCCTATGTATGCCCCTCATAGTTTTGTATACCTCAATCAGGTCCCCCCTCAGCCTTCTCTGCTCTAAGGAAAACAACCCTAGCCTTTTCAATCTCTCTTCATAGCTGAAATGCTCCAGCCCAGGCAACATCCTGGTGAATCTCCTCTGCATCCTCTCCAGTGCAATCATATCCTTCCTATAGTGTGGCAACCAGAACTGTACACAGTACTCCAGCTGTGGCCTAAGTAGCATTTTATACAGCTCCATATGCCTCAGCTAATAAAGGCAAGTATCCCATATGCCTTCTTAACCACCTTATCTACCTGTGCTGCTGCCTTCAGTGATCTATGGAGAAGTACACCAAGGTCCCTCTGACCCTCTGTAATTCCTAGAGTCCTACCACCCATTATATATTCCCTTGCCTTGTTAGTCCTCCCAAAATGCATCACCTCACACACTTCTCCGGATTAAATTCCATTTGCCACTGCTCTACCCATCTTACCAGCCCATCTATATCGTCCTGTAAACTAAGGCTTTCCTCCTCACTATTTATGACACCACCAATTTTCGTGTCATCTGTGAACTTATTGATCAGACTTCCTCTATTGACATCTAAATCATTAATGTACACTACAAACAGCAAGGGTCCCAGCACTGATGCTTGCAGTGCACCAATGGTCACAGGTTTCCAATTGCAAAAACAATCCTTGACCATCACCCTCTGCCTCCTGCCACTAAGCCAATTTTGGATCCAATTTGCCAAATTGCCCTGGATCTCATGGGCTCTTACCTTCTGAATCAATCTCCCATGCAGGATCTTATCAAAAGCCTTGCTGAAGTCCATGTAGACTACATCAATTGCTTTACCCTCATCTACACCTCTAGTCCCCTCCTCGAAAAACTCAATCAAGTTTGTTAGGCATGATCTCCCCCTGACAAAAGCAGGGATGTGATGCTGGAGCTGTCTAGAGTGCTGGTTGGGCCGCAGCTGGAGTATTGCATGCAGTTCTGGTCACCACATTACAGAAAGGACATAATTTCTCTGGAGAGAGTGCAGAGGAGATTTACAAGAATGTTGCCAGGGCTTGAGGGTTGCAGCTATGAGGAAAGATTGGATAGGTTGGGGATGTTTTCCCTGGAATTGAGGAGGCTGAGGAGTGACTTGATTGAGGTGTACAAAATTATGAGGGGCCTAGATAGAGTGGACAGAAAGGACCTGTTTCCCATGGCGGGGAGGTCAGTTACCAGGGTACACAGATTTAAGGTGATTGGTAGAAGGATTAGAGGGGACATGAGGAGAAACTTTTTCACCCAGAGGGTGGTGGGTGTCTGGAATTCACTGCCAGGATTGGTGGTGGAGGAGAGACCCTGAATTCTTTTAAAACGTACCTGGACATGCACCTAAGGTGCTGTAACCTGCAGGGCTATGGACCAGGTGCTGGAAGGTGGGATTAGTTTGGATGGATAGCTTATTCGGCCGGTGCAGACACGAAGGGCTGAATGGCCTCCCTCTGCGCTGTATTTTGTTCCATATTCTATGTTCTATTTAATGGATTGCAACAGTCACTTCTCTGACCAGCTCAGATACCCAATTGAACAAAACAGGCTCTTTAGATGTAACCATTTCAAACCACACTAATGGTGACATTTTTGCTTCCCAGTGGAAATAATATTTGTGCCTCTAATAATTAATAGAAGCCCATGAAAGGAGTTGCAGGAAGAATTCAGCTACAGGGATTGTGATCAAATGTTTTCTTGCATTTCTGGTCCTCTGGGAAAGTCACTAAATCTGACAGTTCACTCTAAATTTTCCTGAAGTCTTTTCCTGAACGTCTTGCAATTCACTTGACCTCCCATGTTACTAATTATTTTTCCACTTGAGTGTCAGTTATTTGGCTTTAGGCGAATGCGGCAGTGAGATTCAGATTAATAAGTCAAAATGGTTCTTTGTTCTTCCCTTGTTGCATATCCAATATTACACTTGTATCTTAGCCATTAATAGTTCAGTGTTTTTCTAAATATTTTCAGGGAAACTATTGTGCCAATATAATTATTCAACTTAATTCCTGATCATACTTCTTATCTTTCATAATTTAAATCAATGATTCCCATCTGTATTCCACACTCGTATTAACATTTATTTAATAGTTGTATTCATCTGTGCCTTAAGCAAGGTTAAACATTTTGCTCTTTTATCTGAACTGGATTTGCCTTTTTCTTATTACATATATTTGTGCTCTGCTATTGAAAATATGAAAAACCGAATGCTTATGAGATATAGTTTAGTGCTGACAATATCACTGTGGACAACATCAACAGAACTTAGTAAAATACTAATCAAGGTAAAAATGAAACACACATTTACTAAACATGATTAATATTAAATATCGGGGACTATTTCTTAGGTTAAACAATTAAAAATGGACTGTAGATATGCATTGATTGGTTTGTCGAACTAATACCAATACTTTAAAGTGGGATTGAATTTATTTGCAACATTTTTCAGTGAAAGCCCTCACTGAGTTAAATATTATGTATGTATTTCCAACAAATACTCAGTAGGACATCAGGATTGAGACTTAAAGCTCATTCATGCAAGTACCATAGTTTTATTTTCATCCAGCTATAGTTTTGTGAGAATGCCACGTTTCACTGACCTTTGTATTGTCAGCTGAACGTTTGCCACAGCTTTAATCCAAACTGGCTGATGAAGACGAAACAAAGGTCATTGTACAAATTCTGTTTCGACAAAACTGTATCTGGATGAACAGAAAAAAATAGTCACAGAATCATAGGCCTGGAAATTCGATTGTGTTTCGCCTGCTTTGCAGGAGAAAAATGATGTTTAAGGGTTCAATATGGAGGGTGGTACACACACGCTCACTCCACCCCAGAAGTGCACTTTAACATAATGGGCTGAATTTTACCTGTCCCTCGATGGCGCAGGGGCCAGTAAAATTCTGCGGGGAGAGTCCCACCTCGATCCGCGATGTTGTGAAAGGCCATCCGCATATTACCGGCGGCGGCGGGGGGGAACCTCGGTACGGGCCCCCCCCCCCCCCTGCTGCCTGGCGGAGGACCCTTCATCTCCATATACAGATTTCCAATAAATGTACGCAAAATAACAACTACATGGGGAGGTGAGAACCTGGTGGGGAGGGGGGAGAAATAAAATTTTCAGGGCGGGTGGGCGGGCAGGGTGGAGGAGCGGGGAAATCAATTTTTATTGGATGTGGGGATGGTGAGAAGGGGTTGAAGGGTAAAATATTGAAGGTTGGGGTATTTGAAAAATCAATTGATTGTCATTTCAAGCAATGAAATGACCATTGTTGTGGGGGGTGGGGGGGGGGGGGTTGCTGGGGAAGGGCCTCCATCGCTTATTTTTATATTTAATAAAAATCAAATATATTTTCCCTTTAAAAATTATAATTATTTGCAAAGGCTCAAAGCCCTTTAAAAATGGCACTGCGCAGTGGTGCCGAATGTCATTGCCGGGTCGCAGCAGCTACCCCACACATCATCGGGGGTGGGCACTCTGCCCCCATTATTTAAATGAGCCCCCGCCTGAAATATCATGGGGGCTCCTCGGTGGGCACTGAATGCGGGAACCTCGCTGAGTGTAAAGGGCGCCGCCGTGCAGCATGGCGCCCGAATAAAGTTCAGCCCAATGAATCAGGCTCCTCCATTGGCATCCAAGTTGCATGCCCTAAGTATTAAAAACACTGATTGTAATATTTAAATAGGGCTGCTATGTTTGTGAAATTAATCTGCCCAGTGCATGACTCATCACATGATAAACCCGCTCGCTCAGCAACTGGTGGCACGAAGAGGCAGCAAGGACCCTTTCAGGTTAAATTGTTGATTTGTCCTAGGCTGTTTGTTAACTTTTGGGTGCTTTCTGTCTATTTTCTTCATTTGTTACGACCGAGGTGGGAGAAATATACTGTCAAGTTAGTCCCATTATTCCACAGGTCGCAGCATATCAGTAAAGTTTCCCACCAACTGAAAATTAGCCAAATTAAACACTTTATTAACTCCCAGAATAAAACACACCAAACCAGCTATCTTTAAATAACAACAACTTAACTATTTATTAATAAACCAAATCTTAAACACTACCGAGACAAATCTATGTCTAAGCAGGCTTTATAACTTCTTATTCCTCCTAACCCCATGCACACATACATGCATTCAAAAACTAACAGTTACCCAGTTTTTAAAAATGGTGTTTTAAATTAGAGCTGTCTCTTAGGAATAATAAAATAACTGGGTTGTAAGTCTTTGTGGGTTATGTTCCCGGAGCAGTGAGGTGTCCCAGAGTCGAATAGTCAGATGCCACTTGAAGTCTCCAGGCAAGTTTGATGAACAATCTGTAATGGATAGGCATTCAAGGTACTTCATCTGCAGAAGATGTCACACAGATCTTTCAGCAAGGAGTATAGCAACAAGTATACTGAGTGGGACCAGCACAGTTTAAAAGTGCAGCGGCAGCGGGAAGGAGCAATACTGAGTGGGACCAGCACAGTTTAAAAGTGCAGCGGCAGCGGGAAGGAGCAATACTGAGTGGGACCAGCACAGTTTAAAAGTGCAGCGGCAGCGGGAAGGAGCAATACTGAGTGGGACCAGCACAGTTTAAAAGTGCAGCGGCAGCGGGAAGGAGTGAGACTGAGTGGGACTGGCACAGGGAGCGGAGAGCAGTCGGACCTGTGTGAGAGCAGTCCAGGCATGTGGAGATTTGAAAAAAAAAGTCAACAGTGACATCACAGGAAAGCTGCAAGGTGATTGGTTGGTGAGTAACTGCTCTTAGGGAATAGCTCTAAATAGCTGGCTTAGTAACTAAGATAAGAAAGGTCTACAGTTTATTTTCATATATAGTAAGTAGTGTTTTTTAGGGAGTTCTGTGGTAATGAGGACCAGGGAAGAAGGGCCCTAGAGTAATTGATATTATTTGATATTAAGCATTTTCCAAAAGGTTTAATTTAAAGGGTTGAGTCATTGCGGGAGAGCTCAAAGGCGTGGTGTGCTTCTTGTGCTCCATGTGGGAAGCCGGGAACAATTCCAGTATCCGGGACCAGCTTGTGTGCAGGAAGTGTCTCCAGCTGCAGCTCCTGGAAGCCTGTGTTCAGAGCTGGAGCGGCGGCTGGGGATACTGTGGAGCATCCGCGTGGCGAACAGTATCGTGGATAGCACGTATAGAGAGCTGGTCACACCGCAGGCTCAGACTCCACAGGCAGGAAGGGAATGGGTGACCACCAGGCAGAGCAAGAGGACTGGGCAGGCAGTGCAGGAATCTCCTGTGGCCATTCCCCTGCAAAACAGATATACTGCTTTGGATACTGTTGGGGGGGAATGGCCTCTCAGGGGAAAGCAGCAACAGCCCAATTCATTGAACCACGATTGGCTCTGCTGCACAGGGGAGGAGTAAAAATTGTGGGAATGCAATAGTTATAGGGGATTCAATTGTAAGGGGAATAGATAGACGTTTCTGTGGCCACAAATGAGACTCCAGGATGGTATGTTGCCTCCCTGGTGCTAGGGTCAAGGATGTCTCAGAGCAGTTACAGGACATTCTAAAGGGGGAGGGTGAACAGCCAGTGGTCATGGTACACATTGGTACAAACAACGTAGATAAAAAAAAGGATGAGGTCCTAAAAGCAGAATAGAGGGAGTTAGGAAGTAAGTTGAAAAGTAGGACCTCAAAGGTAGTGATCTCAGGATTACTACTAGTGCCACATGCTAGTCAGAGTAGAAATAGCAGGATATATCGGATGAATACGTGGCTGAAGAGATGGTGTGAGGGGGGAGGGTTTTAGATTCCTGGGACATTAGGACCAGTTCGGGGGGAGGTGTACAAACTGGACGGATTACACTTGGGCAGGACCGGGACTGATGTCCTAGGGGGAGTATTTGCTAGAGTGGTTGGGGAGGGTTTCAACTAAAACGGCAGGGGGATGGGAATCTTTGCAAGGAGTCAGAGGAGGGGGGATCAAAGACAAGAACAAAAGACAGTACGGGGAATAAGAAAAGTGATAGGCAGAGAAATCAAGGGCCAGAATCAAACAGGGCCACAGAGAAAAATAGTGGGAAGGGGACGAGTAGTGTTAAAAAGACAAGCCTTAAGGCTTTTTGCCTTAACGCACGGAGCATTCGCAACAAAGTGGATGAATTAATCGCGCAAATAGATGTAAACGTGTATGATATAGTCGGGATTACGGAGACATGGCTGCAGGGTGACCAGGGATGGCAAATGAACATCCATGGGTATTCAGTATTTAGAAAGGACAGACAAAAAGTAAAAGGCGGTGGAGTTGCATTGCTGGTTAAAGAGGAAATTAACGCAATAGTGAGGAAGGATATTAGCTCTGATGATGTGGAATCTGTATGGGTAGAGCTGAGAAACACTAAGGGGCAAAAAACATTAGTGGGGGTTGTATATAGACCCCCAAACTGTAGTGGTGATGTTAGGAATGGCGTTAAACAGGAAATTAGAGATGCATGCGATAAAGGAACATCTGTAATTATGGGTGCTTTTAAACTGCATATAGATTGGGCAAATCAAATTACTCACAATACTGTAGAGGAGGAATTCATGGGATGGTTTTCTGGACCAATACTTTGAGGAACTAATTAGAGAACAGGCCATCCTGGACTGGGTATTGTGTAACGAGAGAGGAAGAATTGACAATCCAGTTGTGCGAGACCCCTGGGGGATGAGCAATCATAATATGATAGAATTCTTCATCAAGATGGAGAGTGACGTAGTTGATTCTGAGACAAGGGTCCTGCATCTTAATAAATGAAACTACGAAGGTATGAGACGCAAGTTGGCTATGATGGATTGGGAAACATTACTTAAAGGGATGATGGCGGATAGGCAATGGCAAACATTCAAAGAGCGCATGGATGAACTGCAACAATTGTTTATTCCAGTCTGGCGCAAAAGTAAAACGGGAAAGGTAGCCAAACCATGGCTTACAAGGGAAGTTAGAGATAGCATTAGATCCAAGGAAGCGGCATACAAATTTACCAGAAAAACACAACAGACCTGAGGACTTGGAGCAGTTTAGAATTCAGCAAAGGAGGACCAAGGGATTGATTAAGAAGGGGAAAATAAAGTGCGAGAGTAAGCTTACGGGGAACATAAAAACTGACTGTAAAAGTTTCTATAGGTATGTGAAGAGAAAAAGATTGGTGAAGACAAATGTAGGTCCCTTACAGTCAGAAACAGGGGAATTTATTATGGGGAACAAAGAAATGGCCGACCAACTAAATGCATACTTTGGTTCTGTCTTCACAAAGGAAGACACAAATATCATACCAGTAATGTTAGGGAACACAGGGTTTAGTGAGAGGGAGGAACTGAAGGAAATCAGTATTAGTAGAGAACTGGTGTTGGGGAAATTGATGGGATTGAAGGCCGATAAATCCTCAGGGCCTGATAATCTACATCCCAGAGTACTTAAGGAAGTGGCCGTAGAAATAGTGGATGCATTGGTGGTCATCTTCCAAGATTCTATAGACTCTGGAACAGTTCCTACAGATTGAAGGCTAGCTAATGTAACCCCACTATTTAAAAAGAGAGGTCGATAGAAAACAGGGGATTATAAACCAGTCAGCCTGACATCAGTAGTGGGGAAAATTCTAGAGTCCATTATCAAAGATTTTATAGCAGAGCACTTGGAGAACAGTGGTAGAATCGGACTGAGTCAGCATGGATTTATGAAAGGGAAATCATGCTTGACAAATCTACTAGAATTCTTCGAGGATGTAACTGGGAGAGTTGATGAGGGACAGCCAGTGGATGTGGTTTATTTGGACTTTCAGAAGGCTTTCGACAAAGTCCCACATAAGAGATTAGCGTGTAAAATTAAAGCACATGGGATAGAAAATTGGTTGGCAGACAGGAAACAAAGAGTAGGAATAAACGGGTCTTTTTCCAAATAGCAGGCAGTGACTAGTGGGGTACCGCAGGGATCAGTGCTAGGATCCCAGCTATTCACAATATATATTAATGATTTAGATGAGGGAACTAAATGTAATATCTCCAAATTTGCAGATGACACAAAACTGGGTGGGAGGGTATGTTGTGAGGAGGATACAGAAAGGCTTCAGGGTGATTTGGACAAGTTGAGTGAGTGGGCGAAAGCATGGCAGATTCTGTATAATGTGGACAATTGTGAGGTTATCCACTTTGGTAGCAAAAACAGGAAGGCAGATTATTATCTGAACAGCTATAAACTGAGAGAGGGGAATATACCTGGGTGTTCTCGTGCACCAGTCGCTGAAGGTAAGCATGCAGGTGCAACAGGCAGTGAAAAAGGCAAATGGTATGTTGGCCTTCATAGCGAGAGGATTCGAGTACAGGAGCAGGGATGTCTTGCTGCAATTATATAGGGCCTTGGTGAGGCCACACCTGGAATATTGTGTGCCGTTTTGGTCTCCTTATCTGAGGAAGGATGTTCTTGCTATAGAGGGAGCGCAGCGAAGGTTTACCAGACTGATTCCTGGAATGGCGGGACTGACATACAAGGAGAGACTGTGTCAGTTAGGATTATATTCGCTAGAATTCAGAAGAGTGAGGGGGGATCTCATAGAAACTTATAAAATTCTAACAGGACTTGACAGGGTAGATGCAGGAAGGATGCTCCCGATGGTGGGGGAGTCCAGAACCAGGGGTCATAGTCTAAGGACACGGGGTAAACCTTTCATAACTGAGATGAGGAGAAATTACTTCACCCAAAGAGTGGTGAGCCTGTGGAATTCACTACCACAGAAAGCAGTTGAGGCCAAAACATTGTATGTTTTCAAGAAGGAGTTAGATATAGCTCTTCGGGCGAAAGGGATCAATGGATATGGGGAGAAAGCAGGAACAGGTTACTGAGTTGAATGATCAGCCATGATCATAATGAATGGCGGAGCAGGCTCGATGGGCCGAATGGCCTACTCCTGCTCCTATTTTCTATGTTTCTATTAGGTCTATTTGGATTTTAAATTATCAGTCTATCAGTAGAAGCATTACTGAGGATTCCAGAACTCCCAGAAACACAAAAGACAACAGATAGAGACTTCTCAGAGACTGGAAGTAAAAAGGAATTTGCTACCTCCAACAATGCAACGATTCCTTTCCAGGTTTTTTTTCTCTTCAGGCAAAACACAGCCTGTAGGTCAATGTAGATTTTCTTCTGAGAGGCACAAATCTTTCCTTCAGTGAGAGCATGCTTCACTGGACTCCCAGATCAAACCAGTTTCTAGCCAGTCTTTACACACAGTCAAACAGATACAAAATGGCATGTGACTTGATCTCTCTTGCTGTTGCTTAGGAAACAGGCCTGCTGTTTGCACACTCTTCCCAGAGAATATAAAAACAACTTTCAGTCTTAAAGGTACACAAATCCCCTCCACACCCTTAGTTTTTAAACAATCGAAAAGAAAACTTCCATGACACATTTTGCAACTGAATTCTGATTTCTACTAACAATGATTTTCTCATACTGGATTGCTTACGTCTGCCTTCAAAATAGACTTTGGGTCGGGGTCTAGAAATCAGAGGGGGAGGTCCGGCGACCAGTTTGCTCAGAGATCGGGGGTCTAATCACAAATCGGGAGGGGAGGTGATCAGGAGGGGAAGGATTGGGAGTCAGAAGGAACAGGAGTGCTTACATTTAGGTAAGTTACTTACCTTTTTGGCAGGCGATTCCTAGGGCTGGTTTCCCTGAGTGCAGCCTGTGATGTGCCACCTGCCTCAGGGTTACCCAAAAGATGCTCTGTGCCAGTACATGGCATGTGGTGTTCTATGTAATTGGATGAATGAATGCATGCTAAAATGATCTGGGACCAGTGTTGCCTATTAGGCCACATTTGCCAAGATACCACCAATCATTTCTGTGGGAAGTGGCAAAACCACCTGTAGTAACTTGTCTTCTCAAGATCTATCAAGAAGCTTTCTAAATATTTGTTCCCCTCCTTGTGACACTCATCTTTAATTGTCCCATCCCTTTAAATTTGACTTACAGTTAATTTCTTTCTCCTATCAAATGTGTTATCCCTAGCTCCACCAGAATCTACACCTGGAATTGTGAATAATTATGATTAGAGCAGAAAATTGAGTGCTACTCAAGAGATGCAGGCATGCCTTCAAGAAAAGTGGCACTGCTTAGGAACATTGGAAGATAGGAACAGGAGTAGGCCATTCAGCCCCTCAAGCCTGTCCCACCATTCAATGAGATCATAGCTGATCTGCAGCCCAACTCCACATACCTGCCCCTGGCCCACATCCCTTAATATTTTTGCTTAACAAAAATCTGTCTATCTCAGATTTAAAATTAACAACTGTTCTAGCTTCAACTGCTGTTTGTAGGAGAGAGTTCCAAACCTCTACCACTCCCTGTGTGAAGAAGTGCTCCCAACATCTATCCCGAACGGTCTGGCCCCAATTTTTAGACTATGCCCCTAGTTTTAGAATCTCCAACCAGTGGAAATCGTCCATCTCCATCCAGCCTGTCCTTTCCTGCCAACATCCCGAAGACTTCGACCAGATCACTCCCCAGCCTTCCAAATTCTAGCGAAAACAGGCCTAATTTGTGCAATCTCTCCTCGTAACTTAACCCCTGCAGTCCTGGCATCACTCCTGCAAACCGACGCTGCACTCTCTCCAAGGCCAGCACATCCCTCCCAAGGTATGGCGCCCAGAACTGCTCACAGTACTCCAAGTGGGGTCTAACCAGGGTTTTGTACAGCTGCAGCATAACCTCTGTGTCTTTACAATGTAATAAATTTAAGACGGTTCACCACTTCGAGTAAAAAATGGGTGACTTGAGCATTAAGTCCCCATCAAAAATGATATTGTCTGAAGGAACTTTAGCAGGATTTTACTCTGAGGTGACTACATTGCCAGTATGAACATGGCAGGGTGAGATATTCATACCCTCCAAATGTGTCAGTGGGCCTGGCAAATTTCCTAGAGCTAGCTTCATTGGCACTTTTCAATGGGGTCTCAGTGGTTTTCACACTTGCAAGGGGAGCACCCAGGTTTGGGTAGGAGAGTTGAGGGTTGAAAAATGGCTGTGGCAAATCTCAGTCTGCATGTGTGCAGTAGGAGAGGAGTCTTTTCAAATTTAATATTTACAGGCCGAAGGAGGGAATTGATTATTCCAAAATTCAACCTGTTCTTTGGCAGGGAGAGCTAAACTTTAATGGGTCTTCCAGTAGCACTTAACAGTGCTGGATGTCAATAATTTTACCAGCGTTACATGTTTCCAGCACAATAGAAAATGTGACATATGGAATCATCCCACTATTACCACATGTTTAACAGCTGTCATCACTTTAGGTGTGTCACGCTCATATAAGGAACAGCTATGAACTAAAGTGAACTGGAGCAATTATGAACTGTAAAAATGAACTGATGAACTAAACTCCAAAAAATGGACACACTTTTCCTGCAGACAAGATAGAGTAAGAGGTCAGATAACCTCTGCTGTATTGCAAATATACATAGTGACTGCTGGAGACTAAACCTATCATCACGTCTGGACTAGTCCTGGGGAAGACACATTAGATTGCTGAATGGCACCTATCTTCAAGAATTAGGTTGACAAAGCCCTTTGCGGAGAGGGAAACTCCAGATTCAAAGCCAAGGGGACATAACACCACTTCATCTAGATAAGCCACATTCAAACCCCATTGGGTAGCAATGTTCACTTGTTCAAAGGCATTGGCTGAAATTTTATGTCGATACGAAGGCTCCACCCACCAGTCAGGCCTAGAGGCCACACTATGATTTTACATGGCCCAGGCCCTTAATTGGACTTGGGTGGGACTTCTGCCCCTCTGAGGCTGGAAGTCCCGACTCCAAGAGCTGCCGGCCAATCAGCGGGCTGGTAGGTCTTCAGTCTCAGAGGGCCACCAGGAGCAGTGGCCACTGCAGGGATTTCACCCCGCCAGAGAAGCAGCAGTGGAGGAGGCCCTGGAATTAAAGTAAGTATGTGGGGCCTCGCCAGGGACAATCGGCTAGACCCCAGCAATCTCGAGGCAGGGAAGCAGTCAGTAGAGGGGAGGGAGATGTTCCAGAAGGGGTTCTTGTGCTGTGAGGAGGTGCCCACAATGGGGCACAGGGTGCCTGATTAGGAGGTCACCCCCACACCCCGAGCCTACAGGGAGACTGCCAGGGTTTACCTGGAGATTTCCTCACATGGCAAAGGGCCCACCTGCCACTAGTAAAATGCTAGTGGTGGAAGGAGGAGGCCCTTAAATGGCAATTAATTGGCCACTTAAGGGCTTTAATTGACCTGGGGTGGGTGGGCCGTTTGTCACCTCCCCTGCCACTCGTAAAAGTGCAGCGGTGGTGGGAAGTCGATGGGAATGGTATCTCCCACCTCCCACTCAATTTTATGTCCCACCTCTGCCTCCAGCCTGCTCCCACAGTGGGTGGGGGGGGGGGTAAAATTCCGACCATTGTATGAACACACCAGGGGAGAGCATCTATGGTCACCGGACCAAAACCAAGCCTAATAAGGTTTTTTCTTAAAAAAGAGCTCTCTGAAAGAGAGAGACTGGAAAGCCAGTCAGCTAGGAAGCTGAGAAATCCACGCCAGCTAAGAAGAGACCCTGTCTGTACCATCTTTAACCCACTGAGGCAGAGACTGAAAGATGACCTTGAAAACTCCCCACCCTAGTAATCATAACAGTCTGTGACTGAATCTTAATCAGAGGGGTCTGCAATACTTCAGTGAACCCAGAAAAGGAACACCAAGCCTGCACCACTGTAAAATAATTTCTCCCGGAAAACCAAAAAGGTTTCAATTGAATTCTTTTACAAGAATTGGACTCAAATGCATGCTACCTCTAACCTCTATCTCTTTTGTGTGTGTGGGTGAGTGATGTTGCAAATATTTTTTGGGTATTGTTTAATAAGTATGTTATCTTTCTTTTAATCCTACAAGAAAACTTATTCTTTTTCTGTTTATTTGACCTCTAAAACACTCAGGAACTAAAACAATATTTTTGAAAACACTGTCCATGGTCAGTTGAGAGGTGAAAAGTGGAAAGTCATCCACACCGCCTCCACCCCCACTGTCCATTACAGGTGGAAAATTCAGAAAATGGCGTGATTGGCTGAGAGTTGGCAAAATGACTTGCTGCTGAACTTTCATCCCACATGCACCCAAGTTATACTGGAAAACTGCATTAGGTCAGAGAAAAATCCTGCAACCTGTATCCTAGTCACAGGTTAGTAAGAAGTGATGTGTCAAACAATAAGACTAAAACCTTTAGCAAATTGTATTCAAAATCCTTGTGTTCTCACCTAAAGAGCTAAGTGGATAATTTTCTCAGAGAGCCAGTAGTAGCTTAATGGGCTCAATGATCTCTTTCTGGCTCAAACAATGAGGTTACTCTAAAGTGAGCAGTTCAGTATTGAGCTTGTCCTTTCCTCAAGCACCAGTAAAAACGAGTTTCAGCAAACTTCATAATAACAACTTATAGAATTTAACATAGAAAAATGCCAATGCTTAGTTAAAGGGGTAGATTTTAAAGAGGATGTTAAAGGAGAGGGAAGAAATTTAGGGATGGAATTCCAGAGCTAATTTCAAGATGGCTCCTGGGCTGGAAGCTCCCTAGGAAGCTCCCTTGCTGTTCAACTCTATCCATGGCCATCTGCTCCCATCCCTAACGTTTTCTCCCCCAATCTGCCCTCTTAAACTGTTTAAATTCCCCTGGCTCTTTAAATCAGTTCATTTTAGCCCTATCTAAAAGTTAACAGTTAGTTTAGTGTATGTTACCTGGGCCCACTGCCCTCCCCCAGCCACACCTGCTCTTTGTTTTCTCAATGAAATTGATCCGGATGAAACTGACGAGCACAGCTGCCGATACTTTAATCTCCGATCCTGCTGTCTTCACAGTCCAGAGTGTCTGCAGCCACGGCGTGCGGTAAGTCCATTGAGGTGAAGAAGGAGCTGCGGGACCCGAGAGAAGTCCTGTGAAAAGGTGCCCGAACACCCAAAACATCCACGAACGGCCCCCCCGGCCGCAACTTCAAAGCGCCCGCGGGAGATGGCTCGGAGAGCATCTGCAGCGCACTGTCGGCAATGCTGCATGCCTTTATTTAAACCACTGCAAAAAAAAACCCTTAGCAAATGTAATCACCTCTAAGTCTGCCAAATGATGCTTCACCTCCCGAAGGACGTGGATGAGCTTTCCGGACGTCGATGGTGGGCACTGAGGAAATGGCTTATTACCTGCACCAGATTCCACCCCCCCTCCCCCCCCCCTTTACCCCCCTTCCACCCCCCCCACCCCCGTCCCCTTCCCTGCTCCACCCTCTCAGCTCACCCCCTCACAACCCCGTCCCAGCCCGCCCCCCCTCGCACCATCTTCACCCCGCACCCCCTTCCCCTGCACCCCCCCCCCCACCCCCTCCCTCTACCCCTCCCCCTTGCATCCCCTCCTCCCACCGGCACCATCCTACACCTGTGTAGGGGCCCCAACAACCCCACTGCCTTGTGGGCGTCTCGGGTGAGACCAAGGCTAAGGGAGTAAACCCTAACAGAAAATCCGGAGCGGAACCCCGTAGGCGGTCATGTGTCACCTTTGGCATGTTTCCGGCAGTTCCTGCAGCCATACTGGTGCCAAACGTCGTGTCCTGCACTCCTTTGGACCCCACCAGAAAGGCCGAGAGGGGGGTTTTGACGACTGGGCAACTCTCAACCCCCATAAATTTGCCCAGGCATGCGCCATGGAGAGGTCACTCCATAGTTGCCTCACAGCGACTAAAACAACACGGAAGGCAGCAGTTACGGGTTATAAGTCCAGATAAATTGGCGTAGAAACTGGGCGCCACGGGTTGCCTTTGTCGGTGGGAGAGGTCATTGCACCTCACTGGACAGCTACCGCCCGCCTCAAACCGGGCAGCCCCCGGTCAATAAGGTTCTGTCCCGCCACAGTCTGCCTGCTTCAATGGGTGCTTGGAGCTCAGGGTCATTGCCCGAAAGGTGGACTGATACACCGCACCAAACAACATGAAAAAAGGAAAGAAGGTACCAGCCCTTCGCTTTGCAAGCTGGAACGTCAGAACTATGTGTCCTGGCCTGTCGGAAGACCTTACACAAATCAACGATTCTCGGAAGACCGCCATCATTAACAACGAGCTCAGTAGATTCAATGTGGACATTGCAGCACTTCAGGAGACTCGCCTCCCCGCGAGTGGCTCTCTAGCAGAGCAAGACTACACCTTCTTCTGGCAGGGCAGGGATCCTGAAGAACCAAGACAGCATGGAGTGGGCTTCGCCATCAGAAACTCCTTGCTCAGCATGATAGAGCCTCCCTCAAATGGCTCGGAACGCATACTGTCCATCCGACTGCTCACCACCTCTGGTCCAGTACACCTACTCAGCATCTATGCTCCAACACTCTGCTCCGCACCTGAAGCTAAAGACCAGTTCTATGAACAACTCCATAACATCATTAGCAGCATCCCCAACACCGAACACCTATTCCTGCTGGGGGACTTTAATGCCAGGGTTGGGGCCGACCATGACTCATGGCCCTCCTGCCTTGGGCGCTATGGCGTTGGAAGGATGAATGAGAACGGGCAGAGACTGCTTGAGTTGTGTACCTATCATAACCTCTGCATCACCAACTCGTTCTTTCACACTAAACCCTGTCACCAGGTTTCATGGAGGTACCCAAGATCACGTCGTTGGCACCAGCTAGACCTCATTGTCACAAGGCGAGCCGCCTTAAACAGTGTTCAAATCACACGCAGCTTCCACAGTGCGGACTGCGACACCGACCACTCCCTGGTGTGCAGCAAGGTTAGACTCAGACCAAAGAAGTTGCATCATTCCAAGCAGAAGGGCCACCCGCGCATCAACACGAGCAGAATTTCTCACCCACAGCTGTTACAAAAATTTCTAAATTCACTTGTAATAGCCCTTCAAAACACTCCCACAGGGGATGCTGAGACCAAGTGGGCCCACATCAGAGACGCCATCTATGAGTCAGCTTTGACCACCTACGGCAAAAGTGCGAAGAGAAATGCAGACTGGTTTCAATCTCATAATGAAGAGCTGGAACCTGTCATAGCCGCTAAGCGCATTGCACTTTTGAACTACAAGAAAGCCCCCAGCGATTTAACATCCGCAGCACTTAAAGCAGCCAGAAGTACTGCACAAAGAACAGCTAGGCGTTGCGCAAACGACTACTGGCAACACCTATGCAGTCATATTCAGCTGGCCTCAGACACCGGAAACATCAGAGGAATGTATGATGGCATGAAGAGAGCTCTTGGGCCAACCATCAAGAAGATCACCCCCCTCAAATCTAAATCGGGGGACATAATCACTGACCAACGCAAACAGATGGACCGCTGGGTTGAGCACTACCTAGAACTGTACTCCAGGGAGAATGCTGTCACTGAGACTGCCCTCAATGCAGCCCAGCCTCTACCAGTCATGGATGAGCTGGACATACAGCCAACCAAATCGGAACTCAGTGATGCCATTGATTCCCTAGCCAGCGGAAAAGCCCCTGGGAAGGACAGCATTACCCCTGAAATAATCAAGAGTGCCAAGCCTGCTATACTCTCAGCACTACATGAACTGCTATGCCTGTGCTGGGACGAGGGAGCAGTACCCCAGGACATGCGCGATGCCAACATCATCACCCTCTATAAAAACAAAGGTGACCGCGGTGACTGCAACAACTACCGTGGAATCTCCCTGCTCAGCATAGTGGGGAAAGTCTTTGCTCGAGTCGCTCTGAACAGGCTCCAGAAGCTGGCCGAGCGCGTCTACCCTGAGGCACAGTGTGGCTTTCGTGCAGAGAGATCGACTGTTGACATGCTGTTCTCCCTTCGTCAGATACAGGAGAAATGCCGTGAACAACAGATGCCCCTCTACATTGCTTTCATTGATCTCACCAAAGCCTTTGACCTCGTCAGCAGACGTGGTCTCTTCAGACTACTAGAAAAGATCGGATGTCCACCAAAGCTACTAAGTATCATCACCTCATTCCATGACAATATGAAAGGCACAATTCAACATGGTGGCTCCTCATCAGAGCCCTTTCCTATCCTGAGTGGTGTGAAACAGGGCTGTGTTCTCGCACCCACACTTTTTGGGATTTTCTTCTCCCTGCTGCTTTCACATGCGTTCAAATCCTCTGAAGAAGGAATTTTCCTCCACACAAGATCAGGGGGCAGGTTGTTCAACCTTGCCCGTCTAAAAGCGAAGTCCAAATTACGGAAAGTCCTCATCAGAGAACTCCTCTTTGCTGACGATGCTGCTTTAACATCTCACACTGAAGAATGCCTGCAGAGTCTCATCGACAGGTTTGCGTCTGCCTGCAATGAATTTGGCCTAACCATCAGCCTCAAGAAAACGAACATCATGGGGCAGGATGTCAGAAATGCTCCATCCATCAATATTGGCGACCACGCTCTGGAAGTGGTTCAAGAGTTCACCTACCTAGGCTCAACTATCACCAGTAACCTGTCTCTAGATGCAGAAATCAACAAGCGCATGGGTAAGGCTTACACTGCTATGTCCAGACTGGCCAAGAGAGTGTGGGAAAATGGCGCACTGACACGGAACACAAAAGTCCGAGTGTATCAGGCCTGTGTCCTCAGTACCTTGCTCTACGGCAGCGAGGCCTGGACAACGTATGCCAGCCAAGAGCGACGTCTCAATTCATTCCATCTTCGGAATACTTCGGAGATACTTGGCATCAGGTGCAGACTATATCTCCAACACAGAAGTCCTTGAAGCGGCCAACACCCCCAGCTTATACACACTACTGAGTCAGCGGCGCTTGAGATGGCTTGGCCATGTGAGCCGCATGGATGGCAGGATCCCCAAAGACACATGTACAGCGAGCTCGCCACTGGTATCAGACCCACCGGCCGTCCATGTCTCCGTTATAAAGACGTCTGCAAACGCGACATGAAATCGTGTGACATTGATCACAAGTCGTGGGAGTCAGTTGCCAGCATTCGCCAGAGCTGGCGGGCAGCCATAAAGACAGGGCTAAATTGTGGCGAGTCGAAGAGACTTAGTAGTTGGCAGGAAAAAAGACAGAGGCGCAAGGGGAGAGCCAACTGTGCAACAGCCCCAACAAACAAATTTCTCTGCAGCACCTGTGGAAGAGCCTGTCACTCCAGAATTGGCCTTTATAGCCACTCCAGGCGCTGCTTCACAAACCACTGACCACCTCCAGGCGCGTATCCATTGTCTCTCGAGATAAGGAGGCCCAAAAGAAGCCTTAGACGGCTGAAGTCACATGTCCTCCTCTCTAAAATCAGTACAGCAGATCATGTGAAAGCAAATCATTAACTATTGGAATATAGTTGATAAATTTGAAGACATATGGGCAAATCTACCATGCTATTGTTTATAGATGCAATTAGATGCAATTTTATAACACAGGGGTATTATACTAAGTAGCATGCAAAGCACAAATTTCCTTGGAGCTACCTCTGTTGGCATGTGGTGGAATCTCTATTTGTACTGCGACTGCAGTCA